>NC_085138.1:150344241-150369241 GCF_035046485.1 Aedes albopictus | reverse complement strand
TGGAAGGCTGAGGGCATTATATAAGCGATCCACGAGAACCCTAAAAGTAAACAGTCCTCGCTTGGGTCTAGGAGGCTTGCTTGAATTGCGAGGAACTTTGGTAGCTTTTTTCTTGCTACCTTGTCGATTATTTCTCTTTGAAGTGTATTTAACAGGCGGAGACGGGGGTGACAGGTTCTTGCTACAACATGGATCTGAAGCTAGAGGAACCTGATTCTTCGGAGTTTTTAAGTTTACCCCGTCCCCTTTGACATTAGGCAAACTTTTGAGGGAAGACTTCAAAAAGACCTTTCGGCGCAATCCCGGGGAAGATGACGACTTCCTTTTTCCAGGTGCGTGTACCTCCGAAAGAGATCCACCCTCATCAGTTTCGCCATCGTCCTGATCATCGGAAGACAACTCCTGATAGGGATTTTCAACTGGGACAGCTGATTCAGACACGGAATCTGGTGTTTTAAAAGATTTCACCATCTCCGCATAGGTCTGCTTGGAGCGCCTTATAATAGAGCGACTCTCATTTCGAATGCGTCTTTTGTAAGCCGGGCAAACTTGCAAGTCGTGTGGATCTCCGCCACAGTAGCTACATTTTTCCGCTTCCTGTGTGCAAGAGTCCTCCAAATGAGCTTGGTTGCATTTGCCACAACGGGGCTTGTTGTCGCAAAAGCTATCACTGTGACCAAACTGCTTGCATTTGGTACAATTAAAAACCTTCGGCCTAAAAAGATGCACTGGGTAAAAACCACCATCAATTACAACAAATTCCGGGAGGACGGAACCTGGAAAAGTCACTCGAAAAAACGCTGAAGGCGAGTACACCTTTTTATTTCCTTCCATGGAAACCTTAGATAAGCGTTTACAGTCTAGGATAGCCACATCAGGAATTGACCTATTTTTGAATCGACCAAAGCCGGTCTTGATGTCCTCACATGTCAGCATTTCGTCGAGGATCTTCCCCTCCACCTCCACTTCTCGTGCTGGCACATAGACGGCGTATTCAACAGTAAACGCTTCGTGTTGAGCAATTTCATTTGCTGCTTTGTAGCTAGGTGCGGTAACACGCAGCTTGGATGCTTTCACTTGGTGAATAACGGTCCCAGGATACTTACGCGTCAGCTCTCGAGAAATCGAAAGCATATTCAATGGTTTGCATTTGCGCCGGAAATAGACAACCCAAGGTCCAGGCGAAGATGGCTGATAAAACCGCGTACGAGCAATGATATCATTAGGAGGCGTTTCGCCTCCAATCGAATCGTCCATGTGGAAACAAATTTATGGAAAATAACTCAAAAGTGCAAAAGAGGAAGAGAAAAACCCTAAAGTATTTACAGTGCACTTTCTTCCTTAGGACGACAACTGTTTGGTTTGTAAACCAAACAATGTTAATAATATATAGAAAAAAAAAATAAAGCAAAAAAAAAAAAAAAAAAAAAAACTTGTACTAATAATATACGAATTCAATTCTTATGTTTATTTTAGTGCACCCTGTAGGATGCAAAAAAACGGTATTGAAAAAAAAAAGAAAAAATAGCTAATAAAAAAAAAACAAAAAAAAAATGGTCCGTTATTTACAGTTTGTACACCCTTACCCGTATACAGTAGTTTGGGAACCACTGTTATGGATGTCAAAAAAAAAAACACGTGGTCGAATGTGGACTGGGGATACAATAGACAAAAGCGATCAAAACAAATTGGGCGGACAAAAGAGTGTATCGAAAGAGTGATACTTATCTGACCGAAGCAGGTAGATATTTATCACAGGCAGGTCGATGGTAAAGCTGTCCGTCGCGTCTGCCTTCGCACCCGTCGCCGTCGTCCTCTTCGATGACGGAGGGGCTGATGATGGCGATAAAGATGACTTTCTTGGATGCGATGCTTCTTCTTTGATGTACGATGATGCAAGCACCTCGCTTCCCGGGTTGCGCTGGATACCACCTTGCGACACTACACTTCGCACAAGCAGGAAAACGTACGATATAAAAAACCTTCCGCACTTGCGGGGGAAAAAACTCCACTTATACGAGGTCTATCGCGTGGTGAGATACGGAGCACACGTCCGACTCGTCCAAGTGCACAACTGGGAATGATATTCTAAGAATTTTGTCAAAAACATGTCGAAGCCATAACTTTCTTTTTTATGAAAATTGTAGGCAGCAATTGAGAAAAAAGTATGAAAATTTTTCTGAAGAAAATTTCTTAAATTTTATCCGAAAAAATCGCAGTGTGGTCCAGATAAATCATTTTTTCTTTTTCAAAAATCAAAGCTATTAAACCAGTTGTCCGGTTTAAAATTCCTTTTTGTTTGTTTAAAAGATATTGAATTGTTCTTCTTCTTCTTCTTTATGGCTCTACGTCTCAACTGGGTCTTGGCCTGCTTTGCTTCAACTTAGTGTTCTTTGAGCACTTCCACTGTTATTAATTGATGGGAAGGCAAAGAACCATCGCATGCATTTGTAAATTTTGAGGCAAAGTACAATAATACTCTATGCCCAGGGAGTCGAGAAAATTTCCCCGACTGGAACGGGAATCGAACCCGCCATCACCGGATTGGCGATCCATAACCTTAACCACTAGGCTAACTGGAGAACTGAATTGTTTTTATTTATTTTTAAGTTTATGTGCAATAATTATGTAAAAATATTAGTTTTCATGTTTTCATTGTCTCGGATATGTTTCTATGCGTCTAAAAAATTGGCGTAATAGGGTGACGAAGGGTATTATCGGCAGGTTTGTTCTCTTCGTCATGGGAGGTTTTTGTGGGTCGAATTGCCTGAAATTTGGACACATAACTCAGCTTGGTTGGGAAGGATTTGAGGCCAACTCTAAGACCTAGAGGTTTAAAAAAAACCATGACGAAGAGAACAAAACTGCCGAAAATACGTAAGTTCCCCTGTATCAAAAAGTCAGAGATGTGTGTTTTTTTTTTTTTTTTCAAATTTTGATATTATGATTTTTTTGAAAATAAAAAGTAGGAATTGGGAAGCAATATTTTAGTACAAAAGTCCATATCGGTAAATCGGTATATTGAAGTGTCATTCAGTAATAACACGATTCTCGTAGAATTACCGGTTTCCAGTCCTGTACAGTACACATGATGCTCATGCTTGTCCGTATCCACTATTGACTCACCTGCAAAAAACGGAGAAAAAAAAAGACATACATTAGCTATCATATTTCAACACAAAGCCCATCAACGGAGGCAAAAACCTACATAGTAATCTACACCGCATAATAATCATTGGAAAAATAGTGAAAAAAGCCACCACCGACCACTCTCGATGGCGCATCCCGCCTGCGGGCCGAAGTCTATTACTGCATAGTATGATACTCAATTAATCGGTAGCAATGACCATAATTACCGAGGACTATCGCCGCCGTGCCGACGGTCCCCTGTCCAGTCCAACTGGTAAGAATTCAAATTACGCCAGACTCAACCAGCCTCCAAGATCTGGTTACAGTGGCAGCAGCAGAAGCAGATCCACATTCATTTCATGACCCAAACCAATACCAGTTTCTCAACAACGTCGCTTATAGATTTATAATTACACAGAGCTTTAACGACAGTTACCAACAACATATCGATACGGTCGGAGACCGAGTTGCTGACCCCATCATCACTCGCCGGTGCAGACGCCGTTCAATATTGATCGTCGTCATCGTCCGTGGAGTGGTGATAGAGTCGATAAATTCCTATAATTTTCTCTAATTCCATCAACACATTCGCGCGCGGTCGATCTCCGGTTGTTGCGGTCAACTGAGCTGAGCTGACGATAGGGGAATGATCATTCATGCACCTTTCACGCCTTTGGCAATCGTTGCCGTTGGTTGTCTAATGTTGATCATCTCTATGTACTCGATGTTGAGTGCTCGATTGGTGTTACATAATAGTGGTGGTGAAGCTAATGTTTGAACAGGCGAGAAATTACTTGTTGGCAGGAAGTGGAATGAGTTATTGTACATGACAGGGTGACCTATCGTCGATCATTGATCCGCAGTTTTGTAGCGCCGTGCGACTCAGCTAATGACAATGCATTGTCCCGGTTAATAAAGGATAAAAGATTTTTAAGATATCTAACATTTTGGAACATTAAGAGGTTAGAGGTTAGAGAGGCTAGAAGGTTTTATCTAGCCCAGGATCTAAACAGAAAAATTCATCAATTTTTATATATTTTTTTCTTACCGGAGATGGGAAAAGTCCGCGGGGAAAAAATGCATTCCGCCACTTCTGCCATGGGCATAAAACCTTCTCATCATCTCAATCGTTTTACATACAATCATAAAGCTTTCCAGTGTGCGAAGCTCTGTGAGGAATTGCAGTAATTTAGCAATTATTTAACAGTGACAATTTATATAATTAATCTTTTAACAATATAGACATTTCATTATAAATCTGCTTGAAATTATAAATGACATTTATTTGATAAAATAAAATTAATAAAAAACTTAAAAAAATCACCGAGAAGAAATTGTTAGTCACATCGAAAGTCAGAAAAATAATTCAATAAACCTCTTAAAAAAAATTAAAGTGAAAACTAAAACGTGAATCTCTACCAACAAAACGTTCCAGATTTTGAATTTCTGTATCTTAAACAGAAAATCAAACATTAAATTCTTGGAAAAATTTAACCTTTTGGAGACGGATGGGTCACATTAGCCAGGAGATCTTGACCAGCGAAGTTGCATCCAGAAAGGCGAAAATACCGTATCCAAAGAGTTAAGCTAATGGATTTTTAAAAGCACAGCCTAAGCACACATAGTATTCAGCCGAACTTTTATCAATCTGCGTCTAGAACTATTGTTTTATTTACTAGTTTGTTTTATAAGGAAGATCGTGAGTAGGTTAGTTAGTAGTTCGTATAGGATGTGAGATGATCGATGTTTTCGTAGGCAGTCGATGACATTTACCTTAAGGACAGACTTGTTAGAATCCCAAAATGGCCAACTTTGGCACCTACTCACGATTTCGAGCGCACACATCTCTTCGTAAACAAAACCAGCGCACCTGATCTTCTTATTTTAGGCTTATTACAAGTGAGCATGAACAGAATAATAAAATGCACAGTTTTTCTTTATTTATTTTTTTTTTAATTTTTTTTATTTTTTTTTTATCTGTATTAACGAGATTTTTAGCCCTAGGCTAGTTCATCTCGGGACCCACACTTTACTTCCCTTCCGAAGGAAGAACTCACAAATTTAAGAGTTTGTCGGGAGTGGGATTCGATCCCAGGTCCTCGGTGTGATAGTCAAGTGTTCTAACCACCACACCAGGTCCGCTCCACAAATGCACTGTTGTTTGAAGCTTGCATTTTGAGATTTGTGCGTCTGAAGGTCTCATGCACTGTTGAAGCGGGATTTTAAGACGTTTGTGCTTAAGGCGAAACTGGAAGCATTTTCTCATTTTTTCGATTTTTGATTTTTCATTAAATAACGAAGCAATATTTTCAAAATCGGTTTTCGTGCACATGTAGAGTATGGATCAAGGTATCTTCTGATTTTTTTTGAGGTGGAAAATGTTTTCCATTTTTGCAGAAACCATTTTTTTGTGAAATTTCGTTCAAAAATGGTTTCTGCAAAAACGAAAAACATTTTCCACTACAAAAAAATCAGAAGATACCTTGATCCATACTCTACAGGTGTACGAAAACCGATTTTGAAAATATTGCTTCATTATTTTATAAAAAAATCAAAAACCAAAAAGTGAGGAAATGGATCCAGTTTCGCCTTAAGTATTTTTTTTCCTCCCCTGTTGGGGAAATTAAGCCACTGCGTCCAAAAAGCTGAACTTTTGTGGCATACCTTAAGTATTTGAGATAATGCAGATTTCCCGTGACTTTCTTGTAGAACCGGTCTAGCTACAAAAGTTTTTCATATACAAGGGATAAACAAAATGATCGGGACAGGCAAAATTATCACTTTTCAAAAAATGTTCAACCAGCTGTAACTTTTCGAAACGTGCATCAAATATTCTCAAAGTTTCACTGGAAGTTGATCAACTAGTTGTGTATTAGTGGACAAAATTTGGAAAAAATCGGGCTATTCTGCACGAGGTTATAATGATTCTAGAAAAAAGTATAATTATCCGATAGCCAACTTTGAGCTGTTATATCTCCGGATTCAATGAACCGGATCCGGATGCAATAAAATGTTGACCATTTATGACTAACATCATGAATTTTGAAAATCTTTTGACACAACTTAAAATTCTTAACACGGAAGAAAATTATTACGATTAGTTTATTTTTCTAATAAAACACTAAATTTTCTAAAACTTGAAAATCATTTTAAAATTCAAGATGCTAGGTATAGTTCATCTAAATTCCCTCTAATTGTTTTAAATATAAATATGTTTTGAAAGAAAGTAACAACATAACCTTCATTTAATAGAAAAAGTATTGGGATGCATATTAAAAATAGACCAATATACTAAAAAATTATAAAATAAATAAAATCGCTATAACTTTTTCACTTGTTAATAATTTAAAGATGTGTCAAATGTTTTTGAGAGCTTATTATTTAAGTCATAAATGGTCAAAATTTCATTGCATTCGGTTCATTAAATCCGGAGATATAACAGCTAGCTATCGGATAATTATACCTTTTTCTAGAATCTTTATAACTTCGTGTAGAATAGCCCGATCTTTTCCAAATTTTGTGCACTAATACACAACTAGTTGATCAACTTACAGTGAAAATATTTGATGCACTTTTCAAAAAGTTACAGCTAGTTGAACATTTTTAGAAAAGTGATAATTTTGCTGTCCCGATCATTTTGTCTATCCCCTGTACCATGTTTTCAGGTTCAGCTTCTGAGATGAGCTACTGTAGCTGTAATCAGTTTTGTACCTTTTAATTCCGCCCTATTTTGCTTATCCTTTGACAGATATGCGTATTTCGACTACCACTTGTAATCTTCCTCAGTTTTGTATTCTGCTCAGAGGGTTCGAAAAGTCGGTATTAGAACTATTGAATGTGTAATTTTGTTATCATAACTAATTTTATAATTAATGAGATATTGGTTGAATTTGGAATAAATAACTAAATTTACCCTTCTCTTGGGGTTGCTAGGAGAATAACTAATTGTGTTATTGTGCTGTTCTTTAGATAGTTCATCAAACAATGTCAGTTATTATGTTTGCCCTTTATGTCACTTATTTCAAACAAACCAATAATAAATTTTGCCATTCAGTAATTTTGTTTCAATGGCAAAACTTATAATTATTTTGTAATTCTCTTCTGCCTGGGTTATTTTAGAGTCCTCTTCGGCTGTTTCAATTTCGGCAATAGGATTGTCGGAGTCCAGCATAATTTTACCAATGCTCAGTTATTACAGAACAGTCATAGATGATTCAGTTGACTTAACCGGACGTTCGGAAGTTTCTTGCCGAATTTCAGTTAACTTTTGAAGGTAATTTCATGTCTTAGCAAAACTGAACATGTTAACTTATTTACATTATGGGCGAAATGTCTGGAATTTTATCGAGGAACGAATTCTTGAAAAATGTTCAAACCGTAAGTGAACTTTCCAATTTCATGTTTCGAAAAATATTTTCATCCAGCAGTTTTAGGGGCATGCAGGGTAAAATAGGCAAAATAATTTTCACATATGCGCATGATAACTCTTAGCTGTCAATTGCAACTAAAACTAATTTCAACGTTCAATAGCAATATCTGGTTTTTATAAATGCATTTTAAATCTCATTTTCTATGATAATAGGGCAAAATAGCACAAATTGGACAATTACTGAAGATGATTCTGGTGATAACAGATCTAGCGCTTTTTGTTTATGCAAAAAAAAATCAAATTCAAATAAGTAACCTTAAAAATCTATTAATATTTATATAAAATTCACAATTTCCAGCAGTTGTTGGGGCATATGAGGCAATATAAGCATATCAAAGGATCTTTCATAAATGTTCATGATTTCTATTAACCTCTAATTACACCTGCAGCTATTTTCAACGATATACAGTAGTATTCGTTGTTTGAAAGTACATTTTTTGTATGAAATAAGGGCAAAATGGGGCAAAATGGACCACTTCCCGTGCCCTGTGGTGAATGAATTTAGCACCAATCGATTACTTGTATATCTATGGATATTCCCTAAAGAAATAGAGTAGGTATTCGTATGATACATTCTTCCTGATTCCAAAAAGATCGTCATAATGAAACCTGAAAAATATACCATACAGATTTCATGAGATTTTTTTGAAAATTCGGAGAAAAATAACACAATCCATTGTTTAGAAGTTTGTGTCCCGTAACTAATGCCTTAACAGTCTTTTGAATAAATGATATTCAGCACCTTTCAGAAAGCTGAAATCTTGCAACAGAAATCAATATGTATGTCAACCTTAAAAAACAGTATACTATCTTGTTTTTTTAACCTAAAAAAAGCGAGAATTTTTTAACGTGTTGTACAAAATACAACAGCGCGACCGCTCGAGGGTTAAATAGGTTTCCAAAGTTTCTATGGTTTCTATGGACGCTTGACAATTCGGAGCATGTGGCAGAACCGTTTGCTCTCCAGCTACTCCAATCTAAACTTTCCATTGCACTTTGCTTACATCGAAGCAAGGATGGAAACACTCACTTGCAAAGAGTTACACTCACTTGATATTTTCTCAGCTCGGAAGCGTGCAATCAAGAAACGATGTATGGACGACTTTTGCATTGCGGTTTTATCTAAAACTTTGCCGAATAGTGTAGGGGTTGCACACGCATACCGCAGCCGTGAGGAAGCTGCGAAGGCAACTCTCCACGAGGTGAATGTAAATTACACTCACCTCGTGGAGAGTCGCTTTTACAGCTCTGTCACGACTTTGGTATGGGTGTGCGACCTCTACTCTATTCAGCAACGTTTTAGACAAAACCATAATGCAAAAGTCGTCCATACATCGTTTCTTGATTGCACGCTTCTGAGCTGAGAAAATAGCAAGTGAGTGTAACTCTTTGAAAGTGAGTGTTCCCATCCCTGCATCGAAGAACAACTAACACCGCTCTTCCTCTGACTGGTCACCAATATATAGTGCAGATTAATTATGGAAAATAATGATGTTGTGGATAAGTGATTGTTACAAGGGCCAGTGAAATTAAAAAATAACTACCAAAACCATACCCACTCACCCGAAACGCTGGAACGTCTCAGGAACCCTCTAAAAATCCTCTGAAACATCCTGAAAGGCCACCGAAAATCTCCTGAAACCGACTCGGACCCCATGCAGCGCACCTGAAACTCTACAAAACCCCCACAAAACGCCCCAGTAACGCCACCAGAATCCCCTGAAAATCCTCTAAAATGCTTCCGAA
The DNA here is from genome assembly GCF_035046485.1 of Aedes albopictus. Taxonomy (NCBI): domain Eukaryota; kingdom Metazoa; phylum Arthropoda; class Insecta; order Diptera; family Culicidae; genus Aedes; species Aedes albopictus. The sequence continues at coordinate 150,359,937 of NC_085138.1, read as the reverse complement.
ACCCCATTACCGACTCGAACCCTCTGTAACGCAGTTCTGTAAAGAACTCATTTCCAAATATGTTCTAGGGTAAGCAAAAACTTCCGTTAGCAAAAGGGCTTAAGATCTACAAGCGTACTCAATGGATTGTAGTTTCATTACTGATGCATTGTAACATCATACAGATCCATGGAGCATAGTTTTGTAGAAAAGTAATTTCCATAGATGTTCTAGATCATCCAAGATCTTCCGCGATTAAAGGCGATAAGATCTGTAATCGTGATCCATGGGTTATTGTTACATTACTGATCCGCTAAAACATCCTACAGCCCCATGAAGCATGGTTCTGTAAAGAACTAGTTTTCAAAGATGTTCTAGGTTATCCATGAACCTTCACGAGTAAAGGCCTTAAGATCTAGAAGCGTAATCAATTGATTGTTGATGCGTTATTGATGCGGTGTAATATCCTACAAGTTCTAGAGAATAGTTCTTTAGATAAGTAATTTTCAAAAACTGTCTAGGTCATCCAAGAACTTCCGCTAGCTAGAACCTACAAGCATCATTATTGAAAAGTTGTTACATAAATGATACGGTGCAACATCCTACAGGTCCATTGAGTATTGTTCTACAAAGTATTATTTTAAAAAATGATCTAGGTCATCCAAGACCTTCCGAGAACAAAGGCTTGAAGATCTACAAGCGAATTGTTGTTACATTACTAGCGAATTGTTGTTACATTACTGATAATATCCTGCAGATCTATGGCGCTTAACAGAGTCAATAACAGAGGGACCACTTAGCGATCCCTGGTCGTATTCCAAATAGGTGTTAATATAGAGCATGCCCAGGTCGACTCACGAATCGCGTAGACGTGACCATTTCCAATTCAAATAAAATGTTGCCATGAACAAAATCTTATTGAAATTGAAAAATATCGAGTCAAAAATAACATTTTTTGCGTTTTGGATTGGAAATGCTCCATAGTAGCTTATGCCTTAAAAAGAGTTAATACAGAGCTTATTGATAGTCCAGAGGAGTGCTTCCGAGAAAATAAAAAACATTTCTTAAAACATCACGTAGACGTAACAGAGTCGATTTCAACTGAATACAGACTGAGCCCATCCTAACTCCAATGACGCCATTTACAACATCTTGATGGGTTTCACGAGGAGCCCGCCCGATGGAGAGTAATTCACTTCACAGCAGCGAGCGGGATCAATTATGTATGATGTGAGTATAAGATATCCTCTTACGCCAGGCAGGGAGACCCATAGCGGCGTCGAGCAGGTTTTCCTGTCCCGTCGCCGCCGTCTAAGGTGAACGATTATTGCTATTAGCCATCACCCCCACGGTGTGTTGAAACAGGATTATTATCGCACTTTCATGAACCTAAAATATTTTTGCGTTATAAGTTAGCCTCAGCTGTATATATTGAGATTCTGGAGGTTAAAAAATCATTCATCGGGGAAAATTAAAATAAATTTGATTTTAGTAGTTTTCCACTTTTCTCATATAATATGGTATTACGGAAATCTGATGAACCTGAACTCCGCTAGAAAAAGTTCCCTTTCTAATAATAAATTTGAAACCATTTAGAAAGAAACGAATGCAAAAGTCTTTACAACGAGCTTAAATTTGTTTGGTGTTCGTTTAATGTGTCCAGCCCACTACAGTCTGCCGAAAGTCATAAATCATAAAAGTCTACATTCCTTCCATTTGTCTGGCACATAGATATTTGTAATGGAGGCAAACAAATACTTCCCATTAGTGCGACTCATATATTTGAGGAAGCATCATACCCTTGTGCCTCGTACCATTTGCAGCACATACTCTTTATGTGCTAATTAGCCTGAAATGGCGGGTATTAGTTGCACATACTTTGCATGCCAAACCATGTAACGATACACGATTGCGAAATCATTCAACAGATATGGTGACTTAATCACGCGTATTTTTAGCATTCATGTTAACTGTTAATTAAGTTGTTTTGAGCTAGTTCAGCAGAAATACTGCTAGTACTTCGAATATAATTAGAACTTTTATCTATATTGTGCTCTGATTTTGCAGGGCTTTTACTAACAAGTGATAATTTCATTCCATGAATATTTTTGTGCGCATGTTGGACGTATAGGGATGATTTCTGTATCCTGGCTTAGGCGTTAAACCAGGTTTAACTATATGGGTAAGCCTGGTTTACTGGTTAATCCGAGGTGAAGAAATCAGCCCTTAGAGCATAGCTTTTAATTTAATTTTTTCGACACACGCCCTTGATACACGCATTTTAAGGTGAGCATATGTAATCATTTTTTTTATTGTGAAATCAATCAATGTTTGATTGAAACCGTTTTAGATATGATGATGATGAACCTGGGCATGTTGGCGGTACATGTATTAAGAAGAAAGAAAAAGAATTTCGGATTAGGTACGAGACACTGAAGATGACCTAACAGTTGAGGTCGAAATACGTATCTGTCAAAGAATGCAAAATCGTAGTACCGTAATCCGGGGTAACATTGATCAGAATTTTCGATCTTTCTTGAATAATTCTCTTGTTAAAGCAAATGTTACATGTTTTGTATTTTTAAAACAAGTACTGGCTCTCTGAGTATGTGTTAAGCTACTCGAAAAAGTATTGTAAAACTTTAAAACATGTTTAAATAGACTTTTTAATCTAATTTTTGATTTTGTTGATTTGGGGTAACATTGATCATGTCAGTGATCAATGTTCGTTTGTGTTGAAAATACCCTTACTTACTAAATTCGGGGTCGCTGATTTCGAATATGTTGTCCAAATTCTTACAAGTTATGTACTTTTTGAGTTATTTTAACCTTCCGTAACTCGTGCGTCAGCACCACGCTAATGTTGAGTACAAAAAGCGAGATTTTTTCAACGTGTTGTACAAAATACAACAGCGCGATCGCTCGAGGGTTAAGATTAAAATCCTTCAAACCGCGTATAACGCCTAAAGGTAGGCAATGGCTTAAGGAATTGCTAGCTTACTTTTAATAAATCGTATATTTTATTGCAAAAGAGCATTTTCATAAATGGTTCGTTCATCCAACCCAACTCTAGGATGTGATATTGAAGTAATACAGTGATTTCTATCCTCATATAGTATCCAGTATTCATGCCATGCATGAATGTTTGACAATGTATCTCATTGCGTTATGAAACACAGTTATGGAAAAATCGATTTATTTCAATGCTTATAATATTCAATTTTAAAGAATTACATGTCATTTAATAGCTAAATGATAGCAGATTACGATATACCATTCGACAGCAGAAACTGATTCAATGAAAAATGCTTGTTCGAACATTTCATGAGGCCGGTCAAGCCGATCAATGTTACCCCGCTGATCAATGATACCCCGTTTTACGGTACAAATAAAAAAACAGTCCTAACCTCTTTTTTTTTTCTTTTTACTTAGTTTAAGATATGTGCATTGTTGTTTATGCTAAGAACAAATTTAACTAAATTTACAGATAAAATAAAAATATAAGAAATATTGAGAAGACATCAATGTTCTGGAAATATCATAAAATATTTAAAAAAACATCAAACAGTGATGTGTAAAGTGAGGCAAGATTGACGCAATTTGAAGTTTCAATACAACTTTTTAAGAACTTTTATTAGTTATTTTATGCTTCATTTCAGAATCATTAGATAGATTTTGATTGCTAAATAGTTATAACACATAGAATATGGTTGGAAGGTATCGAGTGTACGGGAGACTTTTTAATTTAACTCTTATGGATAATTTCCACTTTGTAAGTACAGTGCAGTGGTTTTTTAGTTTTATGACTAGTCGTTTTAATCACTATTCCTTTTTATGTCGTTTTTGTCACGCTCTGCAAGGACAAGTGACATTTCTCCCCATACTCAATCTGTTGTCAAACTCACTTTACAAAAATGAATGAAATTTAACTTGGGAAAAAGAAATTTTATTTTATGCAGTCATAACATTGAAACCATTAAAACGCATGAAGTTTTTATCAAGACCAAAGTGTCTTATAAAATAAAACTACAGATAACCCAGACAAACATAGAAAAAAACACTGCACGAGACCACTATTATTGAAACACATAAGATTACTTGCAAATTGATATGTTTCCAATATATTTAAGCCTTATACTATAAGATGTCATTTACTTTGACATATGTATATTAAGCTTGCGTTGCCTTTGGTAAGGTGAATTCTTAATAAAAACATGTGAGGTTTTGAAAGAGATTTCAATGCAATTTGTGTAATTATCCTTGACCAAATGATTGTTTGATTAAAAAATGTTATGACATTCAAATTGCTTATCATGAATAGATAATATCGCGTTGACCCACTGTTTCTTCTTACCTTACCTGTTTCAACTTGTCCCGTTGTACCTTATTTTAAACCAAATGTTTGATAATCATTTATGAATGCATTAACAAAATATGACAACGCCAATCGTTTGTATTTTGTGTCAACTTTTTGTTATTTGAGACTCAACAGCCCACTTAACCCTAAAGGTATCGTTTTATAATTAACAAGGAAATTAGCCTTTGAAAATTTTAAGACTTTATATGAACAAAAGTCCTCAACAGATCAGTGGCAGAACTTTTACAAATCAGTAACGCACGCTCAGTATAGTTGACTCATAAATTTTGGCAAATATCCTAATGTGAATGTGGTTTGACATGCAAAGTATGTGCAACTAATACCCGTGATTTCAGGCAAAATAGCACATGAAGAGTATGTGCTACAAATGGTACGTGCCACAGGTGTATGGTGCTTGCTCAAATGTATGAGTTGCACTAATGGGAAGAATTTGTTTACCTCCAATACAAATATCTATGTGCCAGACAAATGGAAGGAATGTAGACTTTTATGATTTATGACTTTCGGCAGACTGTAGTGGGCTGGACACATTAAACGAATGCCAAACAAATTTGAAATCATTGTGAAAACTTTTGCATTCGTTTCTCTCTAAATGGTTTGAAATTTATTATTAGAAAGGGGACTTTTTCTATGCGGAGTTTAGGTTCATATGATTTGCGTAATACCATATCATATGGAAAAAGTGGTAAACTACTAAAATCGAATTTATTTTAATTTTCCCCGATGAAAGATTTTTTAACCTCCAGAATCTTAATATATACAGCTGAGGCTAACTTATAACGAAAAAATATTTTAGGTTCATGAAAGTGCGATAATAATCCTGTTTCAACACACCGTGACCCCCGTTGTGTAATACCACCATCGTCTCTGAGGCTTTCAGACTAACTAAGACATCATAGATGTTTACTGGGATAGCCCTCGTGTAAATTGCAAAATGATGACCACGGTCGGCGGTGGTGCGAAACCACAATGGATTGGTGGGTAGATAAGGTATGGTATCTCACACATGCGGCTGGACTGGGTACGGTCCGAAGGTGTTAATTGAGAACGACTTGAGTGATATGATACACACTACACAGTGAGGAAATGCGGGTCTCTTTGGACGGGAAGTTACGTTTTGATTGCAAATGGTTGCAAAAGGGGCGAGTAATGCGAGTGAACATTAGTTGGGCATTATGCTTGGGCGCGCCTTGAGCAAAGTGCTTTTGATTACGTAAAATGGGAGAATTTGAGTGTTTAAGTTTTTCTACGAGCTGGATCAATTATTCTTGTCAGGAGATTCGTCAGAACATAATATGGCTGGTAGATAACGATTTGCTATAAAATTTTGGGACTTTTTACTTTAAAATAATTTGTTCATAGATTTAATAAAAAACGAGAAGAAAAAAAACGAAACCGAACAAAAAAGAATAGGTCACAAAGAGAAAAACCCAAAAAACAAACACAAAGATCAAAGAAACAACTAAGAACGAAAATAATAAAGAAGAAAAATAAAAAGTAAACAAATGTAAGAAGATAAAGGTTCCAATTCACGAATACAACAAAAACATTGGTAGAAGCTAAAGAATTTTTGAATGTTCTCAAATCTTGCCATGAACTAAAACTATAGTAGAAACTCCATGAATCTGGTTAAAATCTTCAAGTTTCCTGTTAAAATTCGCATGACTGCTGTTTCTCTCAACTGTGTAGCATTTTTATATTTTTTACAGTTTTGTCGGAAGAAGAAAAGCATATAAATTAGGCTCAGAGGAAGATTTTTAGGATCGCTTGAGTTTTCAATAAATTGTAAAAACTTTAAACTTCTAAATAAATGATCGTAACATAGTATTCTCTCTTTCTTAACTTTACTTCATCTTTCTAGGTAGTCTTTTACTTCGACTTCTCAGCTACCTACGTTGATCCCATCTTGTGTTTAACATTCTTCGCCACATTATTTGGCCACACAACAACCCGCAGCGAGCAGTTTATGAGAAAATGTTCATTTATGATGGGGGATCTAGGTAATTCTAGGTCATCACAATTACCCCTGCGCGTCTTAGCTCCTCTACCCGTCTCTCATCAGCTAAACCACCATCTGACAGTCAAACAATCGTCACAATTCACAATCATCATCATCATCGTCGTCTTCTTGGGTAGTGTCTCACTCTGAGTCAAATCAGTTGAGCTGTGATCGCACACAAATTGGAACAATGTGGTTCTCGTTCTGCAGATGTTCGGGCTGGTGCGGTGCGGGCGAGACGGTTGAGAAGCTGCAGTAGTATTAACGGTGTGGTAATGGTGGGCTACCGACAGTCGTCCATCGCCACTGACTTTCGAAGAACGACTACTACGAGAGGTACAGTGTACTTGAGTAAATCGAACAATTGTTCCCCGAGGGCCCGTTCGTTCGTCAACCAAAAGATGAGAACTCGTGAACTTGCGCGAAGGCGTACTTAGCTAATCGATTTCAGATGGTGGTTTTGAATGGGGTAATTGTTATAATTTATCTATTGTCGAGGGAATGGTTGAACTATAGGCATTCATCATCGGTAGCCATGCTACTTTATGAGCTTGATTGACTTTAATGTACGAACCATATGACTATGATTTGACTATATATTTTTATTTTGTGTGAATAATTCGATCCTGGAATGTTTCTTGGGAAGCAATCTATTTCGTTCACATGCGCTAATTCCCGTCATATCAGACGGAAAATAGCCAATAATTGCAGATATTCCAAACTACCATTGCCAATGGCCCATCAGATGGAAGCAAACAGATCTAAACTATCGATAACCAGCCTCTAAAGCAATAGAAATCGAATAATTACACGAAATTTCTAGTTTCAGTTTCACTTCTTTTACAAGTTGAAAATGTTTCTCGTTTTGCGTACGACGAAGGCAACCGCACCAAAGTTGTTGAACCAACTTTCAATTTACACTCCACAAACGCTCTATGACACTTCAAAGTTGGATTTCACTGCTACAGATTGCAGCAAAAACTGTTAAATTAATTAAATCAATCACTTTTTTCCCATCGAGAAATTGTAAACAACAAGTTTTCTTCGCCAAGGTAGATTGCAAGCAAATGTGTGCGTGGATTTTAACCATACGAAACATCGTAATTCACAACCACAGAGAAAGATTTCATCGGTGCACTGTGATTACATATTATGATCTTCTGATGGGCAAAAATATTAATTGAAATATTTATGTCGTTATTCAAAAGCAACGTCTATCTCAATTTAAAAGCTTCCTGCTCAAAAGAACTTTGAACACATGAATTGATTTGGATTGCAAAGAATTTGACCAACTTTTCAAATAAACATCTACGGTCAAATCATAATATTTGACCATAGTGTGCCGAGAATTGAATTCAGGTTGTGCCCGAAATAGACGTGGACTAGACGGAAACAGAATTCGAAGGACAATCATTCAATCTGATAATTTTAGGGATATTATAGTTCTTTTACAATATTTTTTACGTGATATAAAAGCCAATTTATAAATTATTAATTGATACGAAATCGGCCATGAGACATCAGGTGAAGTGCAAGAATAAACTCGATCATTATTAGTTGGTGCTTATTTAGACGGGAATTAAATAAAAACCCTACATATGGCCTTAACATTATGGGGAGAAAGTATCACACCTTCTAATTGTTTCCCGAAAAAATCCCGAAAATTTCTGCCAGCTCATACCCCAAACAAAGTTTGGGAAAATTTCTCTGCAGAATTCTTTCCCACGAAACTATACAACACAGACAGGTATGAACGAATATGGCTGAAGCCCCAACAAAACGCAAACCTCTCAAGCAATTAATGAAGTGGCAAACCATTTTCGGCTCAACATTGTTTGTCCATATCGCCCCATCCCAGTAATAGACTGTCGAACATCTCACATTAGAGAGAGCATCTATCGAAAAAAAACTCCGAAATATGGATATGGATAGACACAGACAGACATCCACTGCTGCAAAAGCATTAGTTCAATGACCGAACTTCACCAAACAACGTGCTTCAACGCTGACTGGCTGGCTAGCTTGCAAACCATTTAATGACATTTTAATTGAAGCTCACGCTGCTCTCTCGATATGTACAAGTATCAACAAACGTATAGATGAGCTGTGCGACTTGTTGTCGTCGCGATCGTCGTTTCCAAGCTAAATGGGATGTTTCGCACCAGCCAGCCAGCCAGCCAGTCAGCACTCTGCGGAGGCGTTAATGAGTCTCGCAGTTGTCGATAAAAAGGGACTCTCTTGGAATGATCGCGAATCTGTTTGCCGAAGTGTGCTCGTTGAGAGTAGCGCGGTACGAAAGTACGCAAAAAAAGTTCATTATTCCACTCCAAGGAGAGTGCGACTCCATCGCGTCGAACTTTCTCCTTGCCTGGTTTGGAGCAGAAGTTCCTTTTTGTATTGGTTGACTGGCTGACTGCGAATCCCAATCGGGAAGTGCGACTGACAGCGTCTTTACAGAACTCCTACGCGCTGCACCGGTGCAGAGTGGTCCAAACAGCAAATTCACAGGGATAGGTGAGTCAACTTATACACGCAGAAAAATAAATTGTAAACACAATTAAATTCTAATTCAAATCAAACGATTTTTCAGTTCACTATTAAAGCGACAAACTGATTTCTAGTTTAAACTGAACTGTTCTATTGTTTGATAATACAAATATTTTCATTTGTCGTTTGACAGTTTGTTAAAACAAACAGAGATATGGTATTTTCAACATGAAATAATGGATTGATTCAAACGACTGCACTTTTGCCACTAACAAACCCGGAATGTGATTGTGTTGGTGACGGCAGCAATTGCGGTAGCTCGGAAATCTATTTTTAGACCGTCGGTAAGCGGATGGGGAGGAGAACGACTAAAATAAAGACAAAAAAGGCGAAACCGATCAACTTTTTGTGGATGCTGTCGTGAGTACCTGCGCGTTATCCATCACGGCCAAAGCTGTACTTGGAAGTTGGCGTGATGGATTTGCTACACCTTCTTCGTTGTGGCGATGTTGGGGTAAGCATTTTATAGATGTGTGAGTGCTTTCGGACCATGTTTATGGTTTTTATTTTGTTGAAACAAATTAAATTTTTGACATTACATGAAATGATGGTAATCGGTTGTTTTTATCGATAAACTCTAAATGAAAACAATTGAATATAACTTTGGAATAAGTAAATTCTCAGTTTGAAAATCAACCATGCGTTTTATTGTTTCAAACAAGCGCCATTTTTCTGCGTGTAGATTTAATTCGCAGTTTAATTCGAACCGTTGACAGCGCATTTTATGGTAGAATAAGATTTTAATATAAGTAAACAAGCACGTGAAAGCGAAGAAAATCAACAGAGAACGAGCTCGCCATTGGCAATGAAAGTGGTGAGCTCATTTCATGTTTCGATTAGTCTTATAGACAAATCACACTTCTACACACATCTGCAATAACCTCTGGATTCAAAAATATGGATGTTATATCGCAGCAGGTTTTCCAATTCCTGTATAGATGGGATGTTTTGGGCTCAAAAATGAAACCATATTAAAACTTTTATTCAAATTTATAAATGAGATTGCATGTTTTGTTTGATACTGCTTCTTTTTTTGTATACTTTATTTTCAGCCTTGTAGATTCGTTTCTGATGAACCCCTGACCTCTACCCCTCCCCCCACAAGGATTTTTGGATTTCTGAAGATTCGTTTCATGATTTGGCATGTTGTCCTCCTTCAAGATTGCGGTTCTGCTATGGCTACTGCCGTGTGATCCTTTACTTTGAAGTTATTATTATAATGTTATACGAGAGGTTTTGGGCCTCTTTGAGAAAGATTTCGTTTTTGTAATGTCAAAATCACTCCAAGGGGTTTTTCCCTCTTTCAAAATTTTAAGTTTAAATAAACAATAACAATAACAATAAAAATTTGGATGTAGTTCTGCAACTGATCGGTAAAATAGGACACGTTCGGTGTAGTACTAGAATTGTAGTAATGAGCTGAATTTTTGTATGGTGAGAAGATGAATTCCACGTTTCTGCAATGAAATGGTGCAAAAAGAGTGGATATTATGGTTCCTTGCCTAATTTGAGCCAGTTTGAGCAAAACTTTGTGTAACTATGTTGTTTAAGTTGAAAGAAATGGAGAAACCAACAACACCATGTATAACAAATTGTTGGGAAGTTTGCATTAAAATTCAGAATGAAAATTGATACGCAAAGGACTGAAATGGTCACGGCGTATCAAGGAGCAATTTTTTTGGGACATCCCAAATGACTACCAGAGATAAAATTTAAAAAAAAGAAGAAAACAAACGAGAAATATTCGTAGTTTATTTGATTCCAGTAAAATTTGATGTTTCATAAACTTATCAGCAAATCTATTTGGAAGAGAATACCCGAGCAGAAAAGAATAGCAACTGAAAATCATTTCAAGGTATTCATCTTGAATACTATCATACCTTGATATGCCCTTCGTTAGCTGGACATAAGAGGCAAAATAACAAAAAACGAATACCATAATTTTGTATGCATAGCACCTATAAAATAACAAGTGATGTTATTTGAATAATTAATGCATAACTAAAATTTGGAGGGCTATACTGCCGTTCTAAGCATATCTGTCCCATGTTGATTTTCATCATTTTTCATTTTTTTCCTCCTATCAGCATAATTGTATGTGTATTTTCATGTTAACTTGTAAAAGTCCTTAGTTTGTTCTGAAATTTTGAAAATAAATACCAAGCCTTATTGTCCCATTGTTGAATTTCCAAGCATATCTGTCCCACTAAAAGAAATACAGTCAAAGACTGCGAAAAGTATGCGTGGAAATTTCAAATTTGCGTTGTGTTTCACAGCATAACTGTCCCGCTGGGAACTATTTATTCAAAATTGAAATGTTTTTTTTTGCGTTAAAAAAGGCAACTTCACTGATTTCACTTCAGATATAATCCATTTTAATAGAAATACAGCTGCATGTGTCGTTGCGGTACTGTAGTTATTGGTCAATTAGAAAAATACGTTATTAACTTTAATCGCAGTTTTCTCAGTTGCACATTTTTGAACATGGTACAGATATGCTTAGAACGGCAGTATATTTGTCATCCAAAAGGTATTGAATAACAAAGCAATAACATGTTATGTTATTAAATTGTGTGTTTGTTCGATAGCTCCATGATGTAATAGCAAAGCCTGTTATTCAGTAATTTCACTGCTAAATCAACAAATACAACATCAATACCAAACTCTGCTCAAATACCTCCAATTGATATTGTGATGTTCTCATAACATTTTGTAGAATAATATAATAAAAACATTTTTTGCTATTAGAGCACAGGTTGTTCTGATATTTGTAAGGTATTCCCTTCTGCTCGGGTAATGCTAAAAGACTGAAAATCGGTTGAACATTAACAAAGTTCTAAAAATTAAAGTGAAACAATAATTTCTAATTAAAAAAAAAACACCAAAAATTTCTATTTTTCACATTTTTAAAGTCTTTAAAGATCTTTACAGAACAACACAGAACTATCTTAACGAATCAAACAGAAATTTGTTTAGTTACCTGTTTAAACAAATCGAAACAAATAAGAGCACGGGACCTCCTCGAAGAGTATCCTAAACCACTAGAAATTCACTAAGAAAATCTTCTAGAACATTAGTTCTCATTTATTCAAGAAGTTCGTCATACTAAGAAGAAATCACTGATGCGAAGAACCCTCGAGAACTAAAACAAAAATAAATTCCAGATTTTCACCAAAAATAAAGTACATTGTTTAGAATATTGGCTAGATATTAATCGAACAATTCCGTGAAAAAGCCGACTGCACATAGCTTTAGGAAATCGATAAACAGTACTTCCAATAATATTCCACCACCAGTTTTCAAAAAATAACCCTGACGAAAACCTTTAGAATTTTTACGGCATAAATTTTCCTACTAAACACACTGTTCTCCTCTTCACATGAACTACTGTTCAGTCATTCCATAGCAAACCGATCGAGTGGATATTAGAACGTCGTAGGTTAGTTGGTTGAAATACCAGACTAGCGATACGGAGTCATAGGTTCGAATCCCACCAGAACTTAAGGTTGAAGGACTCGTCATTGACATAATCGTCATCATTTAAAATTTGGAAGCAGTTTTCTCGTTCAAAGCAGACATTTCCGCAGTGAAAATGTATTCACTGTATTGCGGCTGCAAAGAGGAGTACAATGGATACTTTTTCAATGCAATCAGTCATGTTTGAGCGATAAAAATTCTTTTGTATTTTTATTGATGACTTTTAAGTAAATGACGAATCCTTCAACCTTAAAGGTACCGTCGTTCGGGGTGACATTGAGCCTAGAGGGTAACATTGGTCCATCGATCCCACGGATTCAATATAAGTCAGAGAATTCGATAGTGGATGCAAAGCATCTTAGAATTATATATTCTAGCAGTCTAGCACACAATATTTATTCCCGTCGTATTCAAAACGTGCGGAATAGTGGCCCAATGTCACCCCACTTTGGCCCAATGACACCCCGCACGACGGTACGTTTTAACAAAAATGTACCTCTCCTTTTGTCAATTAAACACACACTGTGACATTTATAGTGTTTAAGTTTGTTTTAGACATATTAATCGACATAAAAACTATAAATCAAGTTGCTGAGTATTGCTTGAAAGTTTCTGTAGAAATTCTCACAGAATATCCTCAAGATTTTTTTTTAATTTACTGTTGGCTGAATAACCAAATACACATCAGAATATTTAGTCTTTTTTACAGAATACTCAGACAGCATTTTGATGAATAACTCCTAAAGGCAGTGTTTTAGTTTTTCGATTTACGTGTTCATTTTTAGTTCTGGGATTTTATCTAGTTCTGTGTGCTACTTGGTGTGCTGCTAGTAGTAGCTCTTCAAAGGGTTTCTTAAATATGCTACAGTTCTCTCCCGGTAATAAACCCAATCAATTTGAAAGGATTCGCTCGGAATGTATTTCAAAATTTACATTGTAAGGTCCACTGAATATTCTTCAAGAACCTCTCCAATTATTTTTTTTTTGTAAATCGTTTTTCTATAAAATTATTCAGAAACTAGCAGTCCCGGCAAACGTCGTCCTGCCTGCCTACTCTGTTTTTTGACATCCGGTTCCATGAAGAAATGCCCCTCAAAATGGAATCTCAGATTTTCCTGTTTTTCTTGCATTCCCGGTCACTTTTTTCTAATTATTTTTTCGTACGAACACGTCGGAGCCCTGGCGGAATGCAACAGTGAAAGACTCATGTCGATCTGTTGACCCGTTCCCGAGCCTATTCGTGACATACAAACACCATTCCATTTTTATTTATATAGATATCTAAGAAGATCCTTAGTAAATTCTCTGACGAATTCAGGAACATTAGAACATTTGAACATTTCTGAGAACACTTGACAGACTCCTTCACACTAACTGTTCACGAGAAACTCAAAACGTACCGCGTTGGACGATTCGAAACCTCCTGTTCTACTCGTTTTTCCTGTGATCGTAGGGCTGTTAAAAAAGTGTCGATTTTGAAACCGCAAAATACGCGCCAAGCCAATTCATATAAAGCCAGATTGTTTTGGGAAACATCAACTATGCATGACTTTTGTTGGACTCCAGATACAGAGAAGTTCTATTGATAAATTGGATTAACCATTACCTTTGCATGATAACAACCAGGATAAAACAAGCATTGGAGCAGTAGTTTGTTTCAATTGCTTATCCATCAGGGTATGTATTATTTTACAAGAATGCATTTTTTTGTTCCCTGCAACAGTTTTGAGAATACACCATTCTTGACAAAACTTTTGAAATAATTTATTGCAAACATTACGATAGAATTAGTAAAACAAAATCTACAGTAAGTCTCTAAAGATCTATCGGTAGATGTTTTTCAGAAACTTTTTGAAAAATTCAGAGATTAATTTCTATAGAAACTTTTTTGTCAAGATTCAAACGAAGTAATACTAGTACAATTGCATTGGTAATTTTGTTCCTTCGGAAAATACTACTTAAAAAGGATGAATTATAGAAAAAAGTAAGAAAAGTATAAGTAGAAAAGTATTAATTCATTGGAATGCTATGATAAGAGTTTCTGTTCACACCTGTGGAATTTCTGCAATGATTTTAGTAAAAATATCCATATTCTGCAAAGAAAAAATCTCGAAGAACTCTACCAAGAAACCCTTCAATAACTGGGCACGCAATTATGCCAACGAATCCCCTGTTTGGAAATCAAAGATAAATTTTAGCATGACTTTTCAGAAGTGGTTAAAGGGTATGTGTGCCATCAGTAACCTCACGCTCCTATATTCATCATTTTCGAAAACAAGCGATTAAGGCACCGATTGATTCCGTTCTTTTTGTTTTCATGCGTGCTCACTTCTGACAAAAAATACAAAAATAAGAAACAAAACAACCTGGGTAGACGTGAATATCATAATCATATCTTGAAACGATCAAATTTTGATGTCATACATATCTTAATATGATATTGATGAGATATTCGAAAACTTGTCAAATATCTGCTCAATATCTCATCGTGATATGATTTCAAAATTAGTACTTAATTTTATCTTGGGACAGCCTTGGGCAACCCGCTGTATAAATGTCGAAATTTCCCAGCATTGCGTATGAAAACTATCTCAAGTTTTCAATTTTCATTAAGCGCCGTCCCCAAATAATGTAACGCGTCAGGAAATAGGGGTTTGATAAATTACGTAACGCGTCAAGGAAATAGGGAATACAGCCTAGCGTTACGACACATACAAAAAGTTGGAGTTATCATACTAAAACACATTATGGAGGCCGCCAGATCCTAATGAACCAACCACCGAGTTCAAAAATGTCGAATTTAGCGTTACGTAATAAATAGATGCTCCCTTATGTCCACCACAAATTTTACAAACGAGCACTGGGACAAAAAGGAAGTAGAAGTGGCCATCATTTCAATAAGCGGGTTTATAGATGCGGATTCCGGATCACCGAACAATTTGGGAGCTTTATCGACTCGCTAGGCAAAAAACGACTATTTCGAAAAACGGACCATTTGATTCTAGATTCATCAAAAAATACCGCTGCAGACGACCAGCTTTTTGAGTTTCAACCAACAAATTGCGTAGCGATTCTGCCTCGGTTATACGAACAGACGACAGTCGTGACGACTACGATCTTCTGAATGTTTCCAAAGCTTTTCTGGGCGACAGTTCACAATAGGGCACGTTCAGTGAAGTACTATATTTTTAACTGATTTGTTGATGACTAGAAGATAAATTCTCCGTTTCTGCAACGAAATTATGCGTAAAGCGTGGGTATTATGATACTTTGGCTAATTTAATGTTGTAAGAACAAAACTTTAGAAAAATTTGTT
>NC_085138.1:150246120-150343741 GCF_035046485.1 Aedes albopictus | reverse complement strand
GCAAAAAATGGAGAAAACCATAGCACAGATACCCAAAGTTTTGCTCAAACAGCATTAAAGTAGGCAAGGAATCATGATAGCCACGCTTTTTGAGGCATTTCATTGCAGAAACGGAGAATTTACCTTCTCACCATACAAAAATTCAACTCATTATAACAATTTAGCACTTCACTGATTGCGTCCTATTGATGGAAATTCGTCCTGTTTTAGGCGCAACATAAACCAAACATGTTTCTACGCACGTCGTTTTTAAAGTTTGGATCACTAGCTTCGTTAACAATTCAGATAATAGGCATAATATCTGAAATCATCTAGAGAAAAGTGTTCTCTTAGTTTAGAAAAATATGCAATTCCTAAAGATCCCATTATACATGACAAATATTTGGCCAAACGAGCCCGACAAAAGGCCAACACAACATGAATCATGGCAACCTTGGATGAATGTCGGACTACAATGACAAATATTTGTCATTACGACAAACAGTCTAATGGCACCTTAATTGAGCCTTAAGGCCGGACGGGACGGTGGTTGAATCGTCCGCCATTGCTCTGTTGCTAGTAAGATGCAAATCTCAACTTCTACTTCTTATTATTGACTAGAAACTTGATCGTTCATTTGCTCACTTGTGGTGCACAATTGACTAAAGTCTCAGCTACGTTAGTGCAGTGGAAATTGATATTTGCTTCTTCAAAATCACGAGGCAAATTGTTAGAAAGAGAGGGAAGATAGGAGAATTACACGTCGTCCCGTGCGGCCTTAATTCATTTTTATTTTCCATACTGCCCGAGTAGCAGGGCATACCTTACAAATACCATGCGAAGAGCAACATGTGCTCTTATACCTGAAATTGTTATTGCAGCGTTATTCTACGAAATGTTATGAGAACATCACAATAACAATTGGAGGTATTTGAGCAGAATTTGGTATTGATGTAGTATTTGTTGATTTAGTAGTGAAAATAACCGAAGAACAAGATTTGCTATTATATCATGAAGTCATAGAACAAATGAAACATTTGATAACAAGAAGTGTTATTAACTTGTTATTCAATAACTTTGGGATAACAAATACAGCACTTGAAATTTTATGTATGCATTTATTGTTGAAATAACAAGACTTGTTATTTTCTAGGTGTTATTTATACAAAAATTTGGTATTCGTTTTTGTTATTTTGCCTCTTATTACCACCTAATAAAGGGCATATCAAGGTATGGTAGTATTTAAGATAAATACCTTGATATGTTATTCTCTTGTTATTTTCTTCTGCTCGGGTGTCGCTTCTGTTTGAAAATTTTGGGTGGAAACTGTATAAATATTCTGCAATAGAACATTTATCATTGGAAAATCTGAAAAATACAGCTTAAGATCAAAATTAGCTCTTCACATTTCCATCTGAAACATCCAGAAATCGAAAGATCTGAAAATTACTGCTCAAGATCAAAATCAGTTCTTTCACACATTCATTTATAACATCCAAAAATTTTAAGATCTGAAAACTACTATTCAAGATCGAAATTAGTTCTTTCACACACTCATCTACAACATGGCGGGACCAAACCAAATAGCTACCATGAGTTGCAAATACCTTGGAAAACGTAGAACTTGATGCTCTTGTTATCTCCTATTTTCAGATATGAGTTGTAGTGCAGTGGTAATGCCACTGCTCATAAATCACAAGGTCATAAGTTCGATTCTCGTCGCGGCCATTTTCATTTTTTTTACTCTAGTCCATCTGTCAGATCATTTCATGATATTGGTTTGATGTGCTACAGCCTAGATCTCCCCAGATATTAGTCTGATCGTAAAATATCAAAATGAGATATTATGTTCTTCTCCATACTAAATTTTGATCTTATTTTTGATCTTTTATCTCTTATGTCAAACAAACTAATAGCTAATTATGATCATGAGTACTTCACTGAGGAATATCAAACGATGATATTGTTTTGATTTTTACTTCTACTCGGGAAACGGTGCTTCAATTCTTTATTTTTCGTAGGATGAAAATGGGAGTCACATGCTTGATAAGGGAACCAATACCCTATTTACTTGAAATTTCATCAGAGCTATTAGCCAAAAATATCTAGGTATTCGACAGAAGTTCCACGAACACCTGATTCAGGAGTTCCGTCATTCTGGAACTCTCCCATAATAAATCAAGGAAGTATTTTCTATTTCAAATAAATTACACTATGACTAGAAACTTCTTATAATTAATATTCCATCCTATTTTTACGACACACACAATCAACAATTTTTAAAAGACATTTGGTTCAATTTGCAGCAGCAAATGAATGTTTTTCTAAAATATTCGGAAGACGTTTTTTTTTGCAAAAATTTCTCACTTTTACAATTTGAGTGCAACTGATGTGGCACGCCAAGTAAGGCAGTATTGCCAACGTTTTACTCAATTTGAATATTCCATAACTCTAATTTGAAAATGTACCGTAATCCGGGGTCAAATTGATCACTTTAAAACAACTTTTGCGGATAACATCAGTGCCTGATCAAATATTGCTAGAAGAATTTCTGTAAAACCAGTACCCAGTGGATCTCCATGGAACCATGTGACAGAATTTTGTTCAACAAATTTAAACTTTAAGTTAAATAACTTGAAATATCCAAATATTGGAAATGCCACTTTGGGCGAAATTGATCAGTATACAATTAAGCATCGGTTGGAAAGGAAAATTTCCTTCACCGCTTAATTTTGCTCTTCTTAAACCGAATAACGCGTCTAAAATCTTACAACTAGTGAATTTATAACTTTAAATGCAAAATTAAATTTCGAAATTTCCCCCTTAAACGCCTAAAGGTAGGCAATTACATTTGAAATAAGTGATTTCTATTACAATAAATGACTATTTCTTCAAAAAATGAAATTTTTATATCAATTTCATGTTCTGATTAGCTGCATAACATCCCAACCAAGGCTCCACAAAAATGTTAAAACAGAGAATTCACGGGAAGTCCTATTAGCAATTGATTGTTTAGCAGCAATGATTTCAGCTAAATGAGAAATACAGGGGATGGCCAAAATGTTTGGGATAGGCAACTTTTTTTCTCCCACAAAAAAAATCAACATGCTGTAACTTTTCATAGAGTGCATCAAAAAATCTCAAATTTTGACTGTTTATCAACCTATTATATGTGCATCATTGGTACAAATTTGGGCTCGATTGATTAATTTTTCGCGAAGTTAGAACCGTTCGGGTAAAACACTATTATTTAGACAACTGATTTTTGAACTGTCGTATCTCGGAAACCAGTAAACCGAATTGAATGAATTTTTTAACGTTTATCAACAATGTATTGATACTCAATACGACGTTATAAAATGTAATATTTTCTCACGGCGAATTAACTTATACCGGATTGAAATTTTTACCCATATAGAGGAAAATAAGTCAAATTTACAATACCACACAAAAATTACTAAATGTGTTCTTCCTTCAATCTAAATAGGCTCTAATATATCTGATTAGAGATAACTTGAGAACAGAAGTGGAAAATCTTTGGATATCAACTCTAAAGTTTATTGACATTGATGTAAAAAAATCATATTTTTTCGAGAAAAATCCAAAAAGTGTCAATCCATGATAACTTTGTTCAACGTTTAAAAAGTATCTATGTTTAGTGTACGTTCAAAATTTAATTCAATTCGGTTCACTGGTTTCCGAGATATGACACCTCAAAAATGAGTTGTCTGAAAAATAGTGTTTTACGCGAACGGTTCTAACTTTGCGAAATATTTATCAATCGAGCCCAAATTTGTACCAATGATGCACACATAATAGGTTGACAAGCAGTCAAAATTTGAGATTAAGTGATGCGCTCTATGAAAAGTTATAGCTTGTTGAAATATTTTGTGAGAGAAAAAAAAGTTGCCTATCCCAAACATTTTGGCCATCCCCTGTACATTGCAAATTCCTTGAAAAAATAAGGCAAAACTAACATTTTCTAAAAATTTAAAAGTCTACACTCATCTCTAGACATCTACGAACCAGATGACGTAAAAAGTTTAAGGTCATTACGACGCTTAAGAGTTCCTAGTATGGAATAACAATGTAGTACCCGAGTTATCAATTTCACCCCGCTGATCAATTTGACCCCGGTTTACGGTACTTTATTTTTTCTGATAATGTAGTGTTCCATGACTAAATTTTTAATATAAGTACATTTGAAAATCGTTTCCGAAAAATCCGCCCTGTAATTAGCAGAATAAAGCGCGGAATTCGTAAAAAAAATAAGAAATTCCCGCCAGCTTTAACAGCCCTGAATTTGTAATAAAAAGGTAGGTTTTCCACGGAACTTTTATTACAAAAATCATCACAATAACGCTTTTCTAATTTTTATCAATTTTCCAAAAGAGATTATATTGGATTGTTCCCAGGAATGTTATGAACACCATCATCGAATTCCTTTAATTTAATTCAAACATTTCTTTAGTAGTTCCAACAAGAGTTTCTAATGTAATCTAAGTACCGGGAATTCCTCCAAATCTTGCGAGTTACAATTTCTACTAGAAGTAAAAAAAATCAATGAAACATCTGCTTCTTAAATAGTTCGATTTTCATCCATTTAGATCCACCGTGCCTTGTAAGAAGACCTCCACCAAGCCCTACGGTTACTTCTTGTTCTTCTTGACTCTGCATGTTTAGTGCATGTAAGAAGCTGTGTTGTGCTGTTATATGGCGACCGTGTATTAAGGTACGTGGGAGGATGAGCCCAGACATGGGCGTCGGTTGCTGTCGTCTCCAAGCTCTATCTGCTGTTCCACGCGCGCCTTTGACAACAAACAACCACTGCGAAGGGCGAAGGAATCGATTCGGATTGTATCTCAGTCTTTTCTTCGCGGCTTGCGTGAGTGTGGTTAAATATTGATCGATAATAAAATGAGGCCTGTGACAAAAGATATAAGTCGGAACGTAGAAGGTGAAGGCCGATTGAATGGATGTCGCTATGTGAGGAACAACGAGTAAGGCTGTGAAAAATCAATTATTTTCTACAAAGTTGCTCAATGGTAAGAGTCTTTTATAAGTTTTATAGACACTATATGCACAAGGAAACAGTTTACCTTTAATTAACCGTCTTCAACAACTTAAACCCCAACCATAACCATTATCATCGCCATCATGAGATGCTAATGAGACAAAACATTTTAGCAAACCATGCCTGCACCACCGGAGTCTTCGTCTTCCAATAACAAATCAGTGCAAAACGTGACTGCAAAAGCGTCAACAAACGGTCGCTTTCAGAGACAACTGCATGCAGTCAGGGGCCATGGTTGTCTGGAGTTGCATCTAAAGTGGGTACCTCTAATGACAGCTTTGTTTCAATTCTGTGCGCCATTTACCTCTTTTGGCTTACTTAAACTCCACCAACACCGTCATCATAATGGCGGAATGGTTCACGATGATGATGATCATCGGTGGCGGCGGCGGCCAAAAGAGCGGTAAATACATATTTGCACTCGTTCGCAAATTATGCAACAATCAGGCATAATTATGCTCGCGGGTTCTCCTCTTCTTCGACTCTGTGAAGGCGGTGTGGATGACGTACCTTCAAGGCCTGGGGAGATTTACCGATGCTGACGAGGCCTGGCGAGACTGGCATGCATAAATGGTTGTGATGATTTACCGTAAATTGGTCTTAATGCGATTCTGTTTACCGATCGTTTTAATCCACTTTTTTTTGTTGAAAACATTCTCAAAAATTATGGATGTTTTTTAACATTCACTTCTAATAGTAGGTGACCTGAACTATTAATATGAATTAACAAGATTTTGAGTTTAACTCACGACCGACACTTTACTTCCCTTTCGAAGGAAGAACTAACATTTGGTGAGTTTTCCGGGAGTGGGATTCAATCCCAGGTTCTCGACGTAATGGTCACGTGCTTTAATCATCACACCAGTTCCATTCCACAGCTGCAAACTATCTATAAATCACACAAAAAGTAATATAATCACGAAATTAGACCAGTATTTGTAGCTGATCATTGCTAACTTTATTTAACGGTAAACACACAGGTATTATGTTTAACTCGATCTTCTACGTTGATTTTCCTCGTCGCTGTGGAAACTCCCAAGCGAAACAAAAACATCCAACCTAATGCAATTTACTCCAAATTTGGCATCGTTCCATCAATTCACGATCAACCGAACTCTCCCATAGATCACCACATGTGTTCATGTTCGGTAAACAAACCACCTTTCTATCTGTCTGTCTGTCTCTCACCCCTCACAAATTAGTCAAAAATTAACCGGTAGCATTTCAATTTCACGCCAAAATTAGCACCTCTTCTTCAGCGACCGATACTGCTTGCGGTGCTTACTGTGCTTACCTGCCTCTTTTCTTCGGCGGGAAGAGAAAGAAATAGCACCAGGAGGGGTGTGTCTCGCTAATACCATACAATAGAGCACCGATCAAGCAACCGATCAAGCAACCGATCAACCCACCAAGAGTCCACCAGAGCCAGCAGCGCCACTAAGTCGCGACTAAGAAACCACAGAAGAAAAAACAGCTGTTACCGATCAACCGTTGTAATAGCAGCATGCAACACCACCGACCGGCTGGTTTGTCTCAAACAGTGTGGTTTCCAACGATTTTATAGTCGGGAAACTTGCACAACCAGCAATACCAGCGATTTGAAGTCCAATAAGTTTTAGAGAGGTTTTCAAAACCGTCATAAATCCTTAATCATTTTATTTCGATGGTTTTTTAGAACCTGTTTGGATTTATTCGACTGTAAGATGTTGCTTGGGAAGTTCTACAATAATTATGACTTCTAATGGGGTTTCCAGTTAGTCTAGTGGTTAAGGCTATGGATCGCCAATCCGGAGACGGCGGGTTCGATTCCCGTTCCGGTCGGGAAAATTTTCTCGACTCTCTGGGCATAGTGTATCATTGTCCTTGCCTCACAATATACAAATTCAGGCAATGACAGGCAAAGAAAGCCCTTCAATTAATAACTGTGGAAGTGCTCAAAGAATACTAAGTTGAAGCGAGGCAGGCCCAGTGGGGACGTAGAGCCACAGAGAAGAAGAAGAATGACTTCAGATAGCAATTTTACAATATTTCCAAGAACATTCCAAAATTTATAAATTGAGAAATTTGCCTTCCTGGAGATCGAAAATATATACTTTTAAGAAATCTGCCAACTACTCTTCTAGAAGCTTATTTAACAATTGCATCTTTCCTAGAATCCTTTTTTTTAATCTCATACAGATTTCTTCTTTCAAGATTTTTTTTGATGATTTTCATACCGTCCCTACACAGTTATGGATCACACACAGTTACAGATCACTTTGATGTTTAAAGTCGAATATCTTGCTCAAAACATATATTTCGGCACGAAATTCATTTTTGTAGCATGATCCTATTTGTTTTCTGAGATAAAAGGTCATTTATAAGAGATCAATCTAAAAATAAAATGTATTTTAATGCAACGATAGTGTTGTCCTCTCACATCTGTCAGTAAACAGCCGAATTCCATAAGAAGCTACTCCTGCAGCGGTAAGCTCTAAAAGTGTCAAAATACATCAATTTTGATATAAAAATCGGTCGTACACGTTGGATAAGATATGTATGTATCTATTAAAAGAAGTTTTGTTTTATTCTGGGATTCAAATACTAAAATAACGTGACTTTCAACAGTGATCCATAATGTGACCCAAAAACTGATCGTTTGACGCTATTATGGATCACTTTAAACAAATATAGATTTTTGATCCACTCAACGCTCTTGATACAATCTTACCTTAAAATATCAAAAGTATCATTAAAAAAACATGTAACCTTGAAAACCAGGTATCTTGAAACACAGAGTTGTAAAAATAACACTTAAAATGGAGAGCATCACTGAAACCTAGTGGCGCACCTCTATCGAAGTAAATGGATTCGGGACTTTTTAATGTTTTCTCTTTATTCCTGTTGTAAAATCGGGTACTCCATCAGTAAAATAATCAATGCACTGCGTAGTTCAGCCTTACAAAGGCAAATTTATTATTAGAGTTGGAATTTTGAGTAATTTTGCACTGATCCATAATATGGTAAAAATAGATCCATAATGTGTGGGACTCTGTGGAGCTGATCCATAATAAGGCATTTTGTAAACAGTGAAATATTCCTTATACTTCAAATGGATCGGGAATGATAAGTTCGAATCAAAACATAGCCAACGGTGCTTTCAAAGTCGTGGTTTTGGTTTTCTTTTATTTTTAATTGAATTTTGAAGGTCAAAAATACCACTAAGTGATCCATGACTGTGTACCCACGGTATTTGAAATAACACTAGTTTACAGCATTTTTGAACTCGGTTAGCTGATGATCATTTTTGGTGTAGAATCATGCCCTAAGTTCGAAAACGCGAAAGAAAAAAATAATAGTAGAGTGGAAATTTTTTCGACTTTCCATACAAGGTTGATGATTTGAAATCGATTTTTATTCTATTTTTAAGCAAAGTCGCTCACTACAAACATCTCATTCTCCGTAATCAATGCTCCGATTGAGCTGAAATTTTTACTGTAACTCGCCTACATATGATGTGTCAAATAAACGTCGAGAAAGAATTTTTATATTGTTTTTTTTTCTTATTGAAAAAAATACATTTCTTCAAAAAAAATTGGGAATTTTGCTAAAATTTAAGGAGATTGTCCCTAAAACTCGCCAATATCTTGAAATTCATCAATCTGACGCAAAACCTGTTTTCAGATGATCGAATAATATTGTATTCAGCTTTTAATTTATGGAAAAAGATTTTAAATTGGTTGAACAAAACGCAATATATTTGAATTTTAGTAAATTACATATTTTGAAAAGTTGTAAAGCTCGATATTGAGCTAAAACTCAAAAACTGTTCTACTTAAACATTTTTGAAGGTCGGTTTCGAAATCAACACTAAATTATGCTTCAAAAATTTTGGTCGTTGACAGAAGTTCAAGACTTTCGTTTTATTTTGTAAACAAGTGTAATTAAACACATTTCTACACTGCTTTTTCTTAAAATTTTGCTATAAATCCACCATGAATTTCAAGTTCTTTCAGAAGACCACCTTCATGTTTTCCACCAAACGAAAAGTATAAAAATTGTTCGTGTAGAGCTGATAGTTAGGCAAATACATACTCTTATTGACAGTAGAATTCCATTCGAAGCTTCAAGAGAATTGTGTTTGCGAAAACTAATGGTTGCTACTATTAGTACTCTTCTAGTCGCTCTCGTGCTCGGTTAGGTCTTTGTCTGCTGTTTGTTAAACTTGTTCAGTTGGTTAATTCATCAATCTTATCTAGCCTACCAGCTGTGGATATTTGTTAATAGTTAACAATTTTATATCGACTAGTTCTGCACAAATAGAAAGTTGGCTAGACGAAAACTGTTGAAAGTTTCTTCGGCGAAATCTCCTAATTTCAATTTAATTTAAAATTACCAGTACCAATTCGAATTTAATTCAATACTTGATAATGAGTCATACGTAGATCACTACTCGAAGAAATCACGTTTAAACATTTTCATTTGATTATAGCGTAAGGTAACGTGGCAAGTTGGTAAAATTAATTGTTGTCAGAATAAACAATTGCCAAAAAATGAAAAATACAGTAATGTTACGATTTTATCATGCCCTCCGCGCGCCAGTCCTTTATTTTCCATTAATTTGGTGCTACATTTGAGAGCAAGTGTTTCCCCTCTTCTTCAAGAATAATGTTGAAGGCGCGATTTGCAACGTTAAAATATTGAAAATGCGTATAGACTTTGTAGAATATTTAAAAGCTTTTTCGAAAAGGGGTGTGATAAAATCGGAACAATACTGTATATGAAAATAAAAAAAATAAAGAATACAAAATTAAAAGAAAGTATGAAAACATAAAAACAATTGCATATAAAAACACACTTAACCCTCTAATACCCAAATTTTTGATTTTGATCTAAATATCATTTTTCGTCATCTAAAATCGATTTAAACATGTTTTGAAAGAAAATTCTCTTTAATTCTCGATTTCGTGAATTTCAGTTTTCGATTTTTCTAATTTTTATTTTTGAACATTCCCACACTTTTATATTTTTCCTGGAACCCTATTTGGGGTACGGATTTTTCGAGATGGAAACATTTTGAGATTTTATGATTATTGTTGATTTTTTTTTATTTTAAATTTTTTTCATAGGAAATTTTATTTTCCGTGTAATTTTAAGGAAAATAATTTTAGAGTGTATTCGATTTTCTTAAACTATTAAACTAGGATAGAATGATTTGGGAAAAATTTAAAATATGTTAATTGTGGCGATTCAGTACAAAATAAACAATGACTTATAAAATGTGACTAAAACATCAATTTTTCAATGATTTTTGAAAAATGTAAATACGCTTTAAAATGCACCAAAAACCATTTTGAGATATACAAAACAGTCTCAAATATCAGCCAAAAATATAAAAATTTTGATTTTCCTCGAAGCAAAAATTTCAAAAATGCTCAAACTATACCCCGTCTAAAGGCGGGGTTGGGTATTAGAGGGTTAAAACATAAAAAATAGAAATTTCAAAAATACCTTCAAAAATATAAAAAAAGTTTGAAAAAAAACGCCAGAATGTCTCAGAAGTTAGCATAATAAAGCCTTCATAAACTTTTCAAAATAGTTATCCGAAAATTTACCAAAACATATCGATCGACCAACGAAATCAACATAAAACTGGTACAGGAATACTACTGAAAATGTATAAAAGTTTTTTGAGGTATTTTCTTTGAGTGCTTCTATGAAATCTAGAAGTTTTTCCATGAATATCCTTAAAAAAAAGTCTATATACTTTTGTCAGACCTTTTTATAAAAAAATCTCGGAAGCACATTTTATAAATTCTGTGAAAAGCTGCTTTATGTTTCCTTTTTCAATTACGCTTAATATTGTTTCGAAATTACACTAGGATGTTCAATTAAATATTAACTGGCAAAAAAAATTTTTGGGCATTTCTCTAAGAATCCCTCCTGCAATATTATGTTAATGTAATCAGCAATTGGGAGTTATTTCAGAAATTTTTCGAAAAATTCTAAACAAATCAATTTAAGACAAAACTAAAGTCTCTAAAAAATTCATTCGTATATACTCTTGCAGAAAATGTAACAAGTGTGTAAAAAATTTGAAACAGCAATTTTAAGAAAGATATTTTTAGATTTCCTTTTGAAATATCACAGTACAGTCAGGTTCTTTTACGCGGGGAATTCGTACCGCGTAAAAAACTCAGTTCAAAATAAAAAAAACCGCGTGAAAAAAAGTCTCACCATTTCTCGACAAATCATGCAAAACCAAGACGATGGAAAAAAAGGTATGGAGTTTTTATTTACGCGGCCACGTAAACAGAAACCTGACTGTAATTTCTGTCAAAAATTGAAAACAGCGACATTTTTCTCTTAAACTGACTTTTTGAACCTTCTAAGCAGAATACCCTCTTCGGATGAAAGTTAATCAGTTTTGTACGTTGTAATTCCACTCTCGAATGCTTATCCTTTGACAGATATAGGGAAGTGGAATCATCTCGGCAGAGGTCCTATTTTGGGCACTTTTCTGCTATAACTCAGCCAATTTTGAAGCAATTGACACAATTTTTGAAACGCGATGAGATACGTATAGTATCAAGCCGTGTACAAAATTTCAAGTCAATTGGTTTGAAATTGACTGAATTATAACGAAGAGTGCCCAAAATACCGGCCGCTGCCCAAGTGGTTCGCTACCCTACGTATTTCGACTACTAATTGTAATCTTCCTCAAGTGGAGTCAAGGAATTAAAAGGTTCAAAACTGATTACACTTACTCGAATCGAAATTTTTGTTTTTTTTTATTGAATTACAAAAACATTTTTAAAAAATCTTCGAGTTCCACGGCTATATTGTGTTTCAAAATCGTTCTTTTTTCTAGATGTTTTGAAAATCTTCCAGCAATTTGCTCCTAATTTTACTAGTATTGATTAAAACTACTAAGGCAGCTTTTAAAGTTAAGTTTTTAACATTTGTAACAATGTTCTTTGTAAGATCTGTGTATAAAATACAGAATATTTCATGGGCATTGTCAGAGGATATTTTTCCACAATTTCAATTTCATAGAAAACTCCAGCAGGCGTTTTGGTAAAAAAAAATCTAAAATTCTTGAACGCCGCGAAAAATTGTAAAAAGATTTCTGCAAGGTCCTTCTACAGAAATATTTGATTAGTTTTTAGCAGATTTCATCAAGAAAATTAAGGAAAAATACATAAGAAGAATTCTCATAACAGAACAATTATCACATACATTGGAATAATAGATTAGTTTTTCTTTGTTTTTAGTTATCTTGTAAGAAATTCATGATTCGTATTAGAAACTCGTAAGAATTATTAGCAAACTTCGGTACATTCGGTTATGAAAACACTTAAAAACAGATTCCGCTAGAAATTCTTTTAGAAATTACCAAAATAAGGACTGTATCGGAAAATAACTATAAACGTTCAAAATGCTCTATCTCGAAGCACGGTTGGTCTTTTCATTCCAATTCTTCTATGAAATCTTCACAATATAGTTAAGTTTAGCACAGCTTGAAGAAATTTGGAAAATGTTTAGTATTATTGAGGATATGATTCTATGAGTATCCCACACAAAATAACAATCTGTACAAACTGCATTTTTTTAAAACATTTTTTAACGTTTCTATCATTTGTAGCGAAAAAAATTTGTTCGCGGAAAAATCTGGAAAATAATGATTATTACTAGCAGTTATGTACACATAACATATCACTCAATACCGGCTTTTTAAATTCTTATTTTGGATAGAAAAACCTCCAACATTCAGTATTAATCTATCCCAAAAAAACACCTACTTTTTGATCGAACTTAGACGTTCTGCTTAAAATATCTTCAAAGGTTATAAAATTCCGTTCTTTGAAAGAACTACCTCTTCAATAGATTTAAATACATACCTAACTGAAAAAATGCAAATATTCAACTTTATGTATTTTTATTTGCGTAATCGTTCTTCGAAGACGCATAAAAAAAGAGTTCCTCGAAAAATTACCTTTTATTTCAATTTTAAGAATTGCCCTAAACTGCGGAGGGAATTTTTCTTGATAAAAATAATTTTCCTGTATCATGAGCATTCTGGAAAAGAATATATTTGCGCAAAAATAAGAGAAAAAATAGAATATTTTCTCACAGTTTTCGCAATTTCCTATTTTTAAGAGGTGTCCAAAATTTTAAGAACATATGTGCAGTCTTTGAGATAAAAGTCCAAGTTAAATGATTATTTTTTGAAAATCAGAACTGTCATTCTTTATTTCAAAGATTTTTATAGTATCTCCAAAAATAAAGTTGTTTATTTCGAACACATTATTTTTTATGCAATTGTGAACGTTTATAGTTAATTTCCGATACAGTCCTTAATGCCTGGATGAGTTCCTCATCCAAAATTCCTCCAAATACATAATCAAAAAGACATAAATAGGAATTAATTTAAAACTGGTAGAATACTGCTGCGAAATTCATTGAGATTGTTTTGGGTTTTTGTTTCCAGGAATTCTTCTACGAATACCAGAATATCAGGGTGAGAATATCCATAGAACACTAGCAAAAAATGTCGGATATTCATCCGAAAATGCCTCCTGCAATATTTTCCAATTAATCAAGATACACTTGTAGTGAACATTTCCAATTTTTTCAAGAAAATTTGTCATATTCACAAAAAAAATCAGTAACGAACATTTTTTTAAATATAATTCTCGCTGGATTTTTGTTTTCATATAGTCCTTTTGAAATTCTGCTATATTTTTAATAATTAAAAAAAACTTTTCGAAATTTTGCCAAATCTTTTTTTTATGAATGATTTTTTTCCTACATTCTAAGAAGCCCATAAGTAATGTAATCACTCATTTCTTTCTGAATATCATGATAGCTTTACAGGTATGCAAGAGCTATTCATGTAATGTTGTCTAAAACTGGCCAAGAGATGAGCATCAAAGGCAGGGATGGGAAAAATTCGGAGAATGTCACGAAAACGTTATTTGCTCATTTCACTGCCCCTAGCAACAAGTTTCTATCGGTCATATAATCCATTTTCCATAACGAGAACCAGCATCATGGCTTGGTAATACCCACGGAGAGAAATTCCCACAGAAAATGGTGGAACTGCAAAAATGCCATGACGTTTCCCATACCTGATCAAACGATATTGATAGTAAGATCATTTGGAAAATTAAATCTAAGGAAGATAGTTTTGTTTTCATAGTACTGGCAGTCGTTTTCAACCATTTGGCTTTTTCTTGCCTGACTACCAATAATTATATGAAATTCAGAAACATTTTTGAGCCTTTAAAACAGCGTTAAATGAATGTAAACATCAACTTGAAGCTAGTTCTTCACAATCCTCAAGAAGTCTTTAAGTGTTTATTTTTCCATTTAGTTTATAAGTTCATTAAACTTTTGCAGATTTCTCTAAAAGGTTAAATTTGAAAATTTAAAAGCGTTCAATCAAATTATTTCCCAAGAAGATGTGATTTAGTTCATGAATGAATGAAGACGATAAGACAGTTTTTAGTTGATTTAAAAATCACCCATAGACCAAATTTTGAAAAACTAAATTTTTAGACAAACAAAAACAAAAAAAACTGATAGATGCATCATTATTTCATCAATTCTATTTGGATCTGCAACAGAGCAACTTGTATCAACACGTGGCAGATAAAGAGGACTATTCATTGCAGTGGGGATGAACAAATATATAGGAAAAAAATTGCTTTAGATTTTTCTTAGATTTCGAAAATATGTAAATTCCAAAGATAACACCTGAAGCAATTATTGTGAGTCGAAAAAAAGTTTTCAAGAAATCAAAATAACTATTTTTTTGTTTTGAAATTGTTTCAGTATTCGTTAGCAATAAACTTAATACAATGTCAAATGAGAATTGATAGATTTTTTAAACAATTCGCTGGAATTTTCAAAAATTAAAAAAAAACAGTTTTTGGACTTTTTCCAAATGTACTCTGTCCGGCTAGCACCCTTGGCGAAGGCCAGTCTGGCTAACCCCACGCTACAGCTCTGTATAAATAAATTTGACTATGAATTTTATCAAATCTTTACATTAATTATCAATAAAATTCTTCCAGAGTTTTGGCTGCCAAAAATTCGTTCACTAATTATCTAAAAAGCCAACGCCGTCACTCTAGTAGTTCTGTCGAAAATTTGAAAATTTATTTTAGAAAATCCGTCGAATCGTTATAATGCCGAGAAGGTTTTGGACCACGTATTCCCTAGTTACTTCAAGATTTTGATACTGCTAGTTTATTAAGAACTTTTTGAAAGATTCTATGAAAATTTGTGAAATTCATGGAGGATCTGCCGAAGCTCAAAACCATTTTTTGCTGGAGTTTCTGAAAAAAAATTCTAGAAAATTGAATTCTTGTGAGTTTATTTCGATACTGTCGAAATTTGCACAAGTGGCTCTACTTGAAATGCCTACCAAAAAAATCTAAACTCAATTGATTCATCATGAAAACTAAATAAAAACTCAATATTAGACCGACAGGAATTCATCTCGGATTTCCACCATAAATCGCCAAAAATTATTAAGAAAAACCTACCAGAATCTCGTAAAGTTCAGTTATGCTCCAAAAAGCACCAGAAAATGCTATTAAAAATCCATCATGACTTCCCACCCAGATAAAGCTAGTTGGATGAGTATAACGATAATATAGAATACTATAACATAGAAAAGTTGTTGATTCGTCATTTTCAGAGAAATTTTCTAATAAAAATCATGGGATTTAAAACATTTCGAAGATATTTTTGAAGAATTTTCAGCATAACTTTTAAGACACTTCAAGTCTAACTAATGTTGTGGGTTTACTACTTTGATCTTCGGCTTTTTTCGGTGAAAATGATTGAAATACCAGCAGTTAAGATACCTGATACCAGTACTGGTTTCATACATAAGGCCTATGGGTACAAATTACGTATCATGATTACAGAGTACACGCGTCATGATATCTTGACTCAATTTGCCACTTTTCTCCAATGAAACCGAAATCATAAATTACAAATACTAGTTTCATGAAGAATGCTTATGGTGTCATAGATTTAGGTCATAATTGTAGAGTACTTGCGTCATGATTTCATGACATGTTTCCAGTGGCGTCGCGTAACCTCACTTTTTACCTGTGCACCAAGTATAAATTCTTTAATTTATTGAACAAATTTGCTTGTAATAATTATAAAATGACGAGAACAGCTGCTTTCACTCCTTTCTATTTCGATTTTGATCATAAATCCCCTGCAATTGCAAGTTTTAGGGTCGGTGCACAGGTGAAAAGTGAGGTGCATGTTTCATAACTTATTAACACTGAATATGACTAACATTAAGGCTATATTGCGGCAAAATGGGGCATGTTATCATGACCTTTGTTCTTGGTATGTTTCATAGTATCACATATTAAATCTCAAGATCATGACTCAATTTGCCAATTTCCGTTTCCGAATTGTGTGTGTTAGTATCCGATGAATTCTATTACATATTCACTTTGCATTCCTACGAGTGGATATATTACTCATACACACAGGAAATATCTAGAAATAAACGTTGTAGTTCTGGAAATGTTATTGTTACACGTTATAGTTGCTTGTTACACGCAGTAAACATTTAGTGGTATTTTCAATCTTAAACGGTTTTTGGGCCTCAAGTTTTGTGTTAGATAATATTCAACACCAAATGGGTTGTCTGAAGAGTGGCCCACAATGTACATTCATCCCCTTAAGTAAGTGGTTGTTGCGGCTTGATAATTCTGTATTTTTCAGTTCAATTTGAATCTGGTAAAGAAGCCTGCCTCCAATTTCCTATTTCTAACGAGTGTAATTGTTTTTGTGCCTCTAAAAATCTCTATATCCTCCACTGGATAACTGACAGTGAGGAAGACAACAAGTGGTAGTCGAAATACGCGTATCCGTCATAATAATATAATATAATATAATATAATATAATATAATATAATATAATATAATATAATATAATATAATATAATATAATATAATATAATATAATATAATATAATATAATATAATATAATATAATATAATATAATAATAGTACCCTACTACAAGTACCAGCCGGACCCGGTTCTGGAAAATAGTTGCATAAAGCTGTACTGGGATCGCGAGATCATTACGGACGTCCTCATTCGTGCCAACCGGCCTGACATTGTGGTTTTCGACAAAAGGATGAAGCGAGTAACTCTCATCGACATCGCTGTACCGTTAGACCATAATGTCCAATCAACGTTCTCCGGCAAGATAACCAAGTACCACGACCTAGCGGAGGAGTTGAAGCAGATGTGGCACCTGGAGGACGTCCGTATAGTTCCGGTTGTCCTCTCGGCAACCGGAGTTGTCCCTAAATCTCTCCTGAGGTCCCTAGACGAGCTGGAATTGAAGAAGGACCTGAACAGCATCCTGAAAGCGGTGATTCTTGGAACCTGTAGTATAGTTAGGCGGTTCCTGAATCATCACAACTGAAAGTACATCCGAAAGCAGACTCATTAGGATAAGCTAAAAAACCGGCTAATGAGATCCACAGAGCCTAATCCCCTTTGGCATTCCGATTGCCCGGGGTAGGTGAAAGTTTCCAGCAATTTTTTCTGAGAAGTGCCAAAACTCTATAATAATAATAATAATAATACGCGTATCCGTCAAATGGTAAGCATTAGAGGGCGGAAAAACTGATAACACTCTTTCGAAGATGGTATCCTGCTCAGAGGGTTCGGAAAGTCAAGTCGGTACAGGATCTACCTTCAACATAAATATATCTCTCCCTAGAGTCAAGTTGGAAACCACTGATCCCAAAACCTAGTAATTTTCACATCATTCAACCTCATCATCTTACCTCCCAGAGACCACAATGCACCTGATGCTTCACCAACTGCCCCTACTGTTTTGGATGAGCGGGATTTTCCCTGGAACCACAAAACTTGGACACGACAGCAAGTGGGTAAGCTTCCAGTGCTTTTTCACCTCACCCTGCCCTCACTCCTCTGTCAGACACACACACGAGTCCACAGTCAATTCGGACGTTAGTCACGGTTTCACCTGCTCTTCTTCTGTCCACACTTTTTCCCTTGATGCCACAAGTAACGAAGGTATCATATGGATTTGATGGAAATTTGATGCGCGCGCGACTTGATCGCCCGCCTGGGTAAGCTTTAACGCGTACGCTCACTGAACGCAGCAAACTGACCGACGGACGAACAGCTGAGCTGGAAAACGGAAAACTGATGGAGTCCACCTACTGCTGCTGCTGCTGCTGCCGTGGGGATACCCAAGTTCCGTTGGCACGCGCGTGTCACGCGGCGCTGCCGCGCCATGACGAACGTTATCGATAACGGAACCAAAACAGCGATACTTTTCTCTAGCTGTTTGAGACACGGCACGTGCACGGCATAAGGTGGGGATGCATTTTTTTTTTCGGGCGATTTGAGGTTGAAATTGAAAGTTTTTGTTTCTGTTTTATTTTTTCGATGTTTCGTTCATTTAGGAGAGATTTCATGGTGCATCATCATCTCGGAGGATGATAATGACCGATCGTGAAGATGACGATGCGAAATCAATTGAAGTTTGGTTTTGTGGGCAATCAACATTATTGAGAAGGTGGAAAATTTTATCCCGTTCAGTGATCCAATTGACGATTTGGTAACGACGGTAAATGCCAGCGGATGATGGAAAAGTACTACTGCTTCGTGTGTATTTATTCAGTGGTTCCACTGAGAATAAATAGACACGAATCAGTATTAGTTTGGCCTGCTTCTTCAAGTTGGTGTTGTGATGGACCTAGGAAGGAATCCTTGAAGTCACTTCTGAAGGAACACCAGGGGAAGCTCCTGGAGGAACTCCAGAAAGTATCCCTGGATGAATTACTGAAGAAATTCCTGGAGAAACTCCAAAAGTAACCCAGGGGAAATTCCTGAAGGAATCCTTGTACAAAAATACTGAAGGAATCCATGGAGTATTTCCTAAAATAACCCCTTAAGGAACGCCTAGAGGAATCCCTGGAGGAGCTCCTGAAGGAATACGTGGAGAAACATCTAAAGGATTTCCTGCAGGATTTCCTAAAGGGATCCATGGAAATCAAAGAATCAAAGAAAGAACTCCTGAGGGAATCCCTGAAGGAATTTCTGAGGCAATATCTGGAGAAATTCTTGAAGAAATCCCTGGAGAACTTCGTGAAAGAAACCCTGGATGCATTCTTGAAGGTATTCCTAGAGTATTTCCTGAAATAATCCCTCAATGAGCTCCTGGATTTCCTGGAGGAACTTCTGAAGGAATCCTTGAACTTTTGAATTAATCTCTGGCGATACTTCTGACAGTATCTCTGGAGGACCACTTGAAGGAATCCCTGGAGGAATTTAGGATAGGATCCCTGAAGGGTCAATCGATTCAATATTTAGGAATCCCTGGAGGAATTCTTGAAGGATTACTTGAAGGAATTCCTGAAGAAATCCCAGAAGGAATTACTGAAAGAATTATCAGAGGAATTCCTGAAGGAATCCTCAGTGGAATTAATGAAGAAATCCTTGGAAGAATCCCTGAAGGAATCCTTGGAGCGATTCCTGAAGGAATCGCTGGTGGAATTCCTGAAGGAATCCCAGGAGGAATTCCTGCAGAAATTCCTGAAGGAAAGTCTGAAGGAATCCCTGCAGGAATTTCAGAAGGAACGTCTGAAGGAATCCCAGGAGGAATTCTTGAATAAATCCCTGGAGGAATTCCTGAAGGAATCCCTGGAAGAATTTCCGAAGGAATCCCTGGAGGAATTTTCGAAGAAATCCCTGGAGTATTTCCTAACATAATCCCATGGGGGAGCTCCTGAAAAAACCCTGGAAGCATTTCTAAAGGAATGCAAGGAAGAATTCCTGAAGGAATTGCTGGAGGCATAACTGAAGGAATCCCTGAAAGAATTCCTGAAAAAATCCTTTGAGGAACTCTTGGATAAACCCGTTGAAGGACTTTCTGGAAGAACTCCTGAAGGAATCTATGAAAGAACTCCTGAAATAATCCCAGGAGCAACCCTTGAGGGAATCCCTGGAGGAATGCCTGAAGGAATTCCTAGAGGCATTCCTGGAGAAATCCATGGACGAATTCCTGAAGTATTGATTACCTGGATAGTTTACCGAGTATTAAGCTAGAGATCCATCAATAAAGTGAACTACGTTAACTGCTGTGAGTTCAATACATCTCTTTCGGTTATCGGACGGCAAAAGCGTACGCATTTGGAAACCACACCCAACCGGCGGCGGTGGCGATGATCATACGAATGTTTTTCCATCGATCGTATCGCTCTTCCCGAGACGTAAAGCTCATTGGACTTCACATGTCGGCCGGCCGGTATGCATCACAGTTGATGAACTATGATGAGTGGAGAGATAGATTTCTACAACTGTCGCCGCCAATGAGTAATCATCATCGATTGCTAACACGCTAAAACTGAATTGAACGATAATAATCAAAACGATCATCTCGAGATGAAAGCCCGATGGTAGTCGATCGGTCGATCGATTATTCGCCTGGCCATAGCTATCATACCATCGACCGTTACGTAACCGCGTGTTTTATGAGATCGGTGGTGATCGATCATGATCGTTGATCGTGTGTCATTGGCTTGATTTGAGTGTTTTGAACTTGCGGCAGGTGGTCATTGAACCGTGCAATTCGACAGTCGTAGTATTGGGGGTGTCAGTTAAAATTATCGATTTTCTTTGAGAACGTTTTCCTACCGATTTGGAACGAACTGTTTAAGATCAGTCAATTCAATTCGTTGATCCCTCAGCTGATTTTGAAGTATACATACTTCCAAAGACTGATTTTCTTTTAATTTATTTTAAGTTCGCCCAATGCTATGTGACAGGCTACATTTGAGGTCAGCCAAATTAAGTCTTTTCCATTGCGACATCGCTTTCCATTAGTAAGGAAACCATCGATGCGTTTGTTCTAGATAATTTTCAACGAAGCGACCGACAACTGTTTAGTTCGAAAATGACGGCTGACGACTCCGATAACAATCTGTGCTTGTACCTACAAACCACCTTCATATCAAAAGAGAGTGTGAACAGCGTTTTTTTTCTTCGGAAGAAAACCCTACGAATTAGCTCAGCACCGTGAAATACTTAACTATCAACCACGACACATAATTGCCTTTTATTTATCCGATGCATCTTGACAACATAGGAAAAAAAAACGACAGAAGAACATCTGGAAAACAAAAACAAACAAAAGACAATCATAATTATTCGAATAAATGGCTAAAATTGCGTGTCAGGTTGAACTGCCGGAGGCCCTTTCTTCGTACCTACTGTAAAGAGACAACACTTGATAGCTGATGAATTGCATGCGTGTGTACGACGACAACTCCGGTATTAAATTGGTTGTTCGGAAAAGGTAGTGCGAGCTAAGACAGCAGCGCCGCGATTAACTGTCAAAACATAGAGACACGCGAAACGGAGGCTGACAACATGATAGTACTGTGCGCTGTGCGTGTGTGTCTCTATCTGTTTTGTAAATTACCTACAAGTTTTACCGTGTGCGCCGATTTGTCGGACTAAAGTAGGTTATCGTACGGTTTGACGGTTATGGTTGTCAACATGCATAATTATACAGTTGCAGCCCTGTCTTCAGGGCTGTCAAGGGTAGATAGAGTGTTGGATTGGAACAATTCGATATAGTAGGACATTCTCATACATTACTGAGTGCGTATTTGTTCTTCGTCTTCATAGCGTAATATCACACTAGGGACAGAGGCAGCTTCTCAGCTTAGTGTACTGTATATTATACCAGATAAATGACAAAATACGTCGAAAATAGGGTTAACATTTACGTTGCTTTGACATTTTAGAGCAGTACAGTCACGGTCGCCATGTCCTTTCGTTTGTTCTAGGCTTAAGTCTCTGATCTCTCAGAGAACTCTCAGAGATTTTTTTTCAAACAATTCTGCTACTTTATATTGAAAAGTTCTTAGTAGTAGTTCTACCCTAAGCGAGCATTGAACCCTCATCCCATAGTGTGGTGCGATTGGAAGCTTGGAGGCTCTAACCACACGGTTGCTGAATATCCGTCCGTTTACCGCTTCAACTACCATATTACGACAATTGTTGTTAGAAATAACAGTAGCTGATATAATTTTGTAATAAGGAATTTCCCTTTGTGAATATCCATAACAAAATTATATTAACATTTGTTATTGTAGTAACAAAGTTATAATAAAATCTTATTTCAATTATTCAAACAGATGTCAAAACATTTGTTATATTATGCATTATAATATAATTGCCACTAACATAATTTCGTAACACGTTTCTGGCAGTCTTTGTTATATTTTTTGAAACAAAATTATTTCAGAATTTTTAAGATTTTTTGTACTGTCGCGAAAGAGATTGATCATTTTTGTTATTTTGGTCACAAGAGCCAAAAAAATTATAACAAAACTTGTAATAGGTAAATTTGTTCCGTAATATATAACGGAACTTGTTATAATTTTGTTATGATAACGCATGTTTAGTCTAACAAAATTTGATATAATCTTGTTATGAATATATCTTAACTTGATAGATATATTTATGATTAATTTGGAACGAGCAAGTACTAACGGTACATGTTTTATAAAAACCGTTGATACAAAATCATTGTAACAAAATAACACAACCTGTAATAATTTTGATTTCCCGTCTAGTCGGATATTGCTGGCTTGTTCAAGCCCATATGAAGTTGATCATCAATGTTAACTTCTTTTCCCGATCAGCCTAAATAGCTGTGTAGTGTCGGTAGCGGTTGTATCAATGAGCTAAGAATAACACTACGGACCGCCTGATCCAGTGGTAAGAGTCCACTAAACAGGTGACCCTAAATTAATGGTGTTATGCGGCCTCATGCTTACCGTGCCAAGGAATGAATGGTTAGGGGGGTCCAATAAAAACCTAATCACAAATGGAACCTGTGGGAAATTAGGGCGTCCTCCACAGTATTATGCCCTTACTGCGCTAACCGGAGCAATGGTGCAGTGGACCAAGTCTTTCTCCGAGATTATCAGTTGCCCTTCTTAAGTCTCGAATTTGAGGTTAAATAAGGGCGGGATTATTCAAATGTTGTAAATTAGCTTACATTACTACCTATATGGGTTCGCTTGATGCGTTTTGGCCATTGGCGATTTACAATTGACACCGATTTGGTTTGTCGTTGTAATGAGTGTAATCCTGTCTAGTTTGGGTAGTGGCTACGGCTAGGAAACCTCAGATCAATTTTCAGCGTAAAAAGCGTGTGAAGCCTAAATGGCTCTACTTCAAAAAGTTCATTTTCGTGGAGTAACTTCTGTATAGGTTACCTTGTGAACCCAGTTTCATTATAAATGAAGTGTCGTGCCTCGAGCATGCTATATTTTAGAATAACGTTAACAATATGTTCAACCTTTCCTTATGGATGCCTTCAAGAAAGCTCTTGTTTTCAGCATCTTTTCGCCGATATTTGGCAGTATTGCTACGATGATTATCATCTGAAGTAGCTCAAACATTAATTTGAGATGCTTCAGTTTGGTGGAATACTTAGGTAGTACAACTCATTGATAACTTAACATAGAATTGCACTTAACCCAACTCTGCATGAGCAGAATTTGTCATGAGTTAATTGATTGGCATGTGTCAGATGAGGAGTCTCCATTTGACATTTTTTTCACTTTTGAGTGTTTCTTCGCAAACTTTGCGTATTCAGGCGTCCCTGCTCAAAAAACTAGGGAACCTGTACTAATTGATTGCGACCACATTTTATGGATAACTCGCTTCTATTGCTACTCCAAGAGATTTTCATTGTGGTTTTGTTACTACAATGCCAGTTATGGTATACCATAACTATTGCTTTGAAAGATGCTTGTCCTGCTGCGGTCTGTGCGAACCGCAAAAGGTATTCCTGAATGGAACTCTGATCTGTTCAAGTTCAAAATATCTTCGGATAAACCAGTATTTTATATAGCTATAAATCTCTAGTTTCTGCCTCAAGGATTGTAGCTATAGAATCGATTTAATGGGCACTGCTTACTTTAAATCACTAGGAGCAAATGGGGTTTTGTCCTATTTTTCTCCAAAGGGATTTGAGTATTTCAAACATGTTTTGAAATCTTGTAGTTTTATATTGGGTATTTTCATGGCGTTTTATCCCGAAAGGGTGCCTGCGTTGTATAAAGAAGATAAGAGATCCAGATTTATCTGGTTACCTCGTTCTTTCTGAAATGCGTGAAACACATTGACATCTGCCTGTTCATGTGCACTCCTCCCAATTTGGGAAGTCCACAGTGACTCTTTTACACAAAGTTGTATACGTTTTCAAGAAAAGACTCGCTCAAACGTAGTTTTTGCTTGGGTGATTTCTTGAATATTGAGGATGCTTTCGATGACGTCCTTTCAAAATCATATTGGAAGTCGCATGACGTCACAAGCTACCTCCAATGAGCTACAGGCTCTCTTAACGCTTATGCGTTTTACAGTGTTCTTCTCAGGGCACTGATTAAACCCGTTGTGGTATGGGCTATGAGCTCTCTTTGTGCTTATGCGTTCATTCCCTCTTCTAGAGTACCCCTTTCTATTTCATCACCTTTCCCTTTCCTAATTCGATGGCGATGGCACAAATGTCCCAAATGGAGGATAACGTGCCACTGGAACCGGCCTTCTGATACCTGATAAGAACGAAGCATCGTAGACACATTTTTTGTGGAATCATAAGCAAATTTTCTCAACAATTTAATAAAACTACAAACACAAAATTGTTTTTCACAAAATTTTCCACTGTTGTGGAAAATTGATTGGAAAAGGAATTTAGGAAGTACGAAAAAATTCTCAAAAAAAATAAATTCTCTAAGGGAATTACATAAGCTATATTCTGTAAAATTTTCAAGATGAGCTTTTGCTCGGATCCTGAGTTATGACCAATTGTGTGTAAGTTGTCCAGATATTGGTTGATTTTCGACCATCTTGATGATTAGTTTAAACAAAAATGGTCATTACTCAGGAACGAAAAAAAAAAACACTTCTTGAAGAGTTTACAGAATATAGCTTATAAAATTTCCTTCCAAAAATATTTGTTTGGGAATTTTTCCGGATTTCGTTAATAGTTTTCCGGACTTTTCTAACCGAATTTCTTCAACAGTGGAAAATGTTGTGGGGAACAATATTCATTTTGTATCTTTTTTCAGATTGCTGAGAAAATCTGCTAACGATTGCACAAAAAAACATTGTGTCTACGATGCTTCATTCTTAAGTTAGGTTTTTTTTTTCAACAAGCGGCTCATATATCACATCTGGGCAATTTCTACAAAATT
Source organism: Aedes albopictus (assembly GCF_035046485.1). NCBI lineage: Eukaryota > Metazoa > Arthropoda > Insecta > Diptera > Culicidae > Aedes > Aedes albopictus. Next base: position 150,318,404 of record NC_085138.1, on the reverse strand, counting down.
TGTCATAACGCAGGAACGGAGAAAAACCATATCTAGAAAATGATACAGAATATAGCTTATGCTATTTTCATCCAAATGTATTTTTTTAAGAATTTTTCCGGACTTCCTTAATATTTTTTCCGACTTTTCCAACCAATTTTCCTCAACAGAGGAACGTTTTATTGAAAAAAAAAATCATTTTGTATTTTTTTCAATTGCTGGGAAAGTTTGCTTATGCTTTCAAAAAAAAATGAGTCTACGATGCTTCGTTCTTGAGTTATGATGTTTCAAAGTAGCGTCTGTAAAAAAAATTGGATTTCTTCTGAAGTTTTCCGGAAAATTAGGTGATCCTGATCCTGATTTTTTTGCACATGCATATTATTTCCAAATGTTTAAACAACATGGGAACAGCTTCAGCAATTTCTTTACTTGTTATTGTCAGAGATTAGAGTGTCCATTTCCCGGGCATTTTCCTTGTCCCGGGATTCGGGATAAAAATTGTAGCATATCCCGGGAAATCCCGGGATCCCGGGATTTTTATGAAATACAGATTTCAGAGGAAATTGAGATGAATTTCAAATTGTCAGCTATTGTCTATCCATTTTGTTGAATGGGGACTTATTGTACTGCCAGTAGTCACTCATAAAACAGCTTTTTTAGTTTCAGAAATCCGATGTATAATAGGGACCCTAAACTAAATTGCAATATGCTGCTGGAGAGCTAGCAGTACTTTTTTGATTAGTTGCAAAATATGAATGCAATTTGCCCAAAATGCTTTTAGAATATGTAGATATTGTTTGATATAACTCTTGACTGAGCTTCTAAAGGGGCAAACATGTTTCTGTAAACTAGGTATTTTCTCGATGATTTGGATAACCATTAACCATACAATACAATACCCACACAAAGTTTAATATTTATCGAGTGAGTAAACATTTTGTTTACTTGATTGTTGCAGAGGATTTCGTGATTTTGTGGTGCAATTATAGAAGTCATCAAGAGAATGTGTTGTTAACAAAAACTGAATCGTCCTCTTGCAGGCTCCATCAAGAATTTTTGATATCTAACGCCAATAATGGGCATAAAATCATGCATTCCGGGATTCCCGGGAACTCCGGGAAATCAAATATTAAATCCCGGGATACGGGAAATCCCGAAATTGCCTAAATCCCGGGAATTTTTGTCCCGGGACGTCCCGGGATGGACACTCTATCAGAGATGCTGAGGTCTAATACCTTAATATGCCAGGAAATTGAGGAAAAGCATTGAGAAGTTCTTGGAGGATTTTTTAAAGTTTTCCCACAACTTTCGAAATAATCTAAGGAAATTATTGAAAGAATTTGGGCCAATTCTTTTGCTGATCTTGTGGCAAAAATACCAATGCACTGGCAGCTTCAGCGGTGTTGTTGAGGTAATTCTAAAATTTTTATATTCTTTTTTTGTTTCAGACATTTGTTGAAAAATGTCTTGAACATTTTTTTGAGAAATGCTCAACGTACAAATTCATGATGTATTTTCTGATCGATCTTACGAGCTTCCAAAAATACTTGAACCATCAATGGGATGGAAATATCTCTGAAAAACTAGTAAAAATAACGTCTAATTTCAGGTGAGAATAAAGAAGGTATTAAGGGATTCCGTCCAGGGAGAATATCTAGGTTACTTTCCAAGAATATCTTAGGAAGTTGCTCTAAGAATTTCTTTAGGAATTTTCCCAGGGATTCGTTTGCTAGTTCTGCAAGAAATTTCTCTGGATTACTCCAAGAATTTTTGCAATGCATCCTACCGAGATTTCACCAATACTTTTTTCACGGAATTCTCCCAATATTCTCCTTAAGAAATTCCTTCACTAATTCTTCCAAGGCTTCCTCCAAGGATTTCTGAAGAAATGCCACTAGGAATTCCTCTACGGATTGCTCCAAGAATTCTAGAATTTCTTCTACCTTGAATGTTCCAAGAAATTCTTCTGATAATTTCCCTCAAAATGTTATCCCTGCTTATCCTTTGAAAAAGATCCAATACACAGGACCGAAACGTCGGACTATGCCAAACTAGCCGTTTCAATTGCTCTTAGACTGAGAAAGCCACAATATTTCAACATTTCCTCCCAGTCGTAAACGTCCTCCAAATCAAAATCTTACTTCAGAAATTATTCTAGGATTTTTTTTTGTAGTTCCTTCAGAAATTCATCTTGATATTTTTAAGGGAATTCGTCTTCGACATCTTCCAGGAATTCCTTCAGAGAATCATTCAGGGGTACCCTGATCTTCAGAAGTTCCTGCGTGTATTTCTCTGGGGATTTCATTTTTAACACAAAGCTCCAAAAATTCGTCTATAGCTTCTTCCAGCATTTTTTCTAGGAATTACTCCAGGAAACTTTCTAGTAATTTTGTCATTGATGTATACTCAAATCATGGAAGTAATTCCTCCAGGAAAGCCTCTAGAGATTCCTCTAGAAGAGACGCGAGGGATTCTTCCAGAGATGCTTCCAGAAATTCGTCCTTCAATATTTCCTCCAGGGATTCCGTTAAAATTTTCAACAATTCTACAACGATTTTTTTCGAAAATTTCCCGGAATGCCGTTTAAAAATTTTCAAAAGAAATCTTAGGTTCATTCCAGAACTTTCTCCAGGGCATCCAACAAAGATTATGCTGTAATCCTTCACGGAATCCTTCAAATATACTCCCGCTAATTCCTTTGGGATTCCGACAGAAATTCCTCCAGGAATTATCCTAGAAATATAAGGAACCCGAGCAAAGGCGGATAACTAAGTGATATCCCTTCGATAATAAACTATGCTATCATATTGTTATTTTTGTTTTCATTTTTTCCAATTGATGATAATTAAATGATAACTAATTAAGTTATCAATAATTTTGGCCTGTCGCGATAACATAAAAATACTAAATGATAACAAAATATGTTATCACTTTCCAAACGCATATTTCAAAGCTTTCCCAAAACTGAGGGTCTGGTAGACCTCGAATCTGAAAATAGATTCTGCCTTCCATCTCCAATGCGACTGCAGTACGAAAGCGTAGCTTTCAACCACTCTCCCTCTCACGGAGTCTCGTTGGTACAGGGGTATCGGCTGTGACCGGTAATCACTCGATCAGGGTTCGAGACCCACTGGGCGCAGTAGTTGAAAACATGAATTATAATTATAAAAAACTTTTTCAACTGCTAACCATGTCGGTAAAGTAGATTTTCACTATTTTGGTCGGTAAAATAGCTCTGAATGATAACTAAATGGTAACAAAACTTGTTATCAATCAGCTGTATTTTTTCATGTTGATAACTAAATGCAATATTTAATAAAATACTGTATACCACAATTAGTTATCAATCATTGAGTTCAAAATGATAACTTAACTTCTTATCATTTTGGTATTCGTGGAGTAAATTTATGTTATCATTTTTGTTATGTTGGCTTTTAATTCAACCTAAATTATAACAAACTCAATTATCAAACAAATGATAACCAGGTAACAGTACTTGTTATCATTTTGTTATCCACCTTTGCTCGGCAAATCATTCAAAGAGGTTTTTCCCTCTTTCAAATATTCTTGAAAGAGCTTTTTCTGGGCTTATTCCATGGATTTATCTAAAGGTACTTTCAGGTATACATCCAGCGATTTCTTTAGGTTTTGTTTTTTCCGGAAAATTAATAATTCCAGGAAACTCAAGAAAAATTTCTAAGATTTTTTCCACGGAGTCTATCACACATTCCACTAGGAACTTCAGAAGAAATTTCTACAGAAATGCACCAAAGGTTTCCTTCGAGAATGCGTCTAGATTCATTTAATTCCCATCTAGCTAAGTACCGACCAATAATTATCGAGTTTATTCTTGCACTTCGCCTAGTGTCTCATGGCGAATTGGGTATCAATTACTAATTTATAGATTAGCATCCATTGTATTTATAAAAAATATTATGAATGAACTGTAACTTCCTTGAAAAATAATATTGAATATTCGACCCTCAAATTCTGCTTCCGTCTAGTCCACGTCTATTTCGTATACAATCGGAAATCAATTCACGGCACATTTTGTACGTGACACTGTGGTACATAGGATGGCCAAAAATTCGATGTTTATTCGAAAAGTCGTAAAATTCTTCGCAATCCAAATCAAATCATGTGTTCAAAGTACTCTTGAGCAGAAATATTTTAAATTGAGTTGGATGTGGCTTTGCATTAACGACCAAATTATTTCAATTAATATTTTTGCCCACCATAATACACCATCACAGTGCAACGAAGAAATCTTTCTATGTGCTTGTGAAATACGATGTTCCGTATGCAGAAAATCCACACATACATTCGCATGCATCCTCCCTAGATGAAGACAACTTGTTGTTTACGTTTTACCGACGGGGGAAAAATGATTTATTTCATTAATTGAACAGCTTTTGCTGCATTCTACAGCAGTGAAATCCAACTTTGAAGTGCCACAGAGCTTTTGTGAGGTGTGAATTAAAAATTGGTTCAACAACTGGATCTGGCGAAGTAAAAATTGAACGTTGATGAAGAACAATTCTGCTAGCTGCTGCTGAGCATGAGCATGAGCATAGATGACCGCACAATTCGTAGTTGCTACTCCGTGATTGACCAGAACAATCGAAATTGCACAAGGAACCAATGAATAGGGCTTAGGACTAGCTTACTATTCTCAATGCACACCTCGACCTGTGTACAGCTCTCAACTTTAATAGGGTCAATAACGGCGCTGGCCACGTCCTTACGGTCATCGAGGATGGGAGGAAATGTTAGTAAGACAAACGTTGTTATAAAGACCGCGAATCGCTGCATCTCCACGTTTGTCTCAGGAAGGATTTTTTTTGTTAGTAGGGTAAAATACATTGTCAGTCCGGGAGTCACCTATGGTTGGTGATATGATTTGACAATGGATCAATATACACAAACCGCCGTTAACAACCGACCACTTTTCGACGCAAAAACTAGCCAAAAAGGAAATTCTATCGCACGTCTCTACTCCACTAGGGAGCAGAAACCTTTAGTCTATTCCACACAGAAATACACTGAACGCGACTCACTTGTCGGCGCTTGGATTTTTTTCGACCGGCGAGCCCGAACTAACACTTTTCACTCTTTTGTGTAAATGCAAAAAATGAAAGAAAATATTTATTATCAACTAAAAGTGTATTGGGAACTAGCGCGACGGGAAGCAAAAAATTCGGAACCGACTCGATCCACGACCACGACGCGTCCACCGCACACTCACCGCCGTCGAAATGCTCACTTCGGAATACAAAATAGAAAAGGAAAAAAAAATCGAACCACCGAAGCAAACGCGCGCGAACTGGCACCCGGACGAAATTCTATGGCACACTCACAATTCGGCTAGCTGCTGCTGTGGTACGAATTCCTTCATCGCAGTGAAATTAAAGCGTGAAATTTAGAGTAATTATTCGATTTCCAGTGCTATATGGACTGGTTATTGATAGTCTACATTTTTTGCTTTCATCTGATGAGCCATTGGCAAAGGTAAGTTGGAATATCTGTAGTTATTAGCTATTTCTCGTCTGATATGCCGGAAATTAGCGCATATGACCCTACATTTATGGCATTGTTTTGAAGTCCTCAAAAGAAATACAATCATTTTGAACAAATCAAATGACCTTCAAGATCAACCAATTTCCATGAACAAAACAGTGAACAAGAAACAAACCCAAGTAACGGATCGAATGACTACCTCTCCCTGGAATTCCATCACGAACTCGAAAAACGACATGACAAAGAAGCACACCCTGACTCAACAGAATCAGCTGGCAATTGGTTGCAGCAGCAGCAAGTCGGTTAGTCGGTGCACAATTAATCCCACACGACGAAATGATTGAATATGATCTCCACAACCCTGATGGTGAAGCACCGACTGCGACTGCAGTGAATTGAATGCAGATATACCTACATGTACGATCGTACACGATTGCCAATTTGGCTCGGAGCAAACAAGTGAATGAGTGTTCTTCCATGTATCACTTTATTGCGCAGTAGCTAAATAGCACTGGATAACCGTTCCAGCATCAGATTCAGAAGCCGTAACAGTAACAGTAACAATACCTCCGACCGCCCGTCCAGGCGGCCAAGCGTGGGCGTTAGAATTCATAACGTTCTCGTTTTTTTTTTGTGGGGCTGTCCGTTTTTATTCAGCTGTTGAGGCTGCTGGTTTTACGATTTCCGAAGAAATCAGCACTCGAAGTGTGATACCTGTCATATGTCCGTCGGTATAAGGATTTCCGAAGAATTTCACATCCCAGCAGATGTGTGTCACATGACCGACGTCGGCTGAGAACCGTTGTTGGAGCACTGAGTCAACGCACTTACCTGTAAAGAAAGAAGGAGGAGAAAAAGATAATCAAAAATTAGCGACTTTCCATATGAGGGAGTAAAAGCTTGAGAAGCTTTTAATAGACGTAAATGGACATGTATTAAAAGGTTTGTGGCGGGCGACCTTCGCAAAAAAAAATATGACGAGGCAAGATTTCCAGCTGAACCGTGTAGCTGTAAATTATACCGTCAAGGCGCCATTCACCGTGGGGGCTCCATTCACCGTGTGCCTTCGAATATTTTTTCATTATTTCCATATTATGATTGAATGATATGACAATTTCCCTTCAATTTCACCAATACAACACTAATGTATTGTTACCATGTCAAAACGCTCATTAAAAACATTTAAAAGTATCATTTTGACACTAAAGTGTGTTTACATGAAGCGGGTTTCTGCTCGTTCACTGCATTCATAGTGAAAAAACGAAAACTGCGCTAAGGTGATTTAAGCGATAAACTAAATGTAGTAACGTTTTTATTCCACCAAGAAGCAATTTAATTCACGTATCAGGTATGTATTTTGCATTACCGAAGTAAGTTTAAAAAGAAAGTACGATTACTCGTACTTTTTATTTGGAACAAAAAGGCACGGTAAATGGGTACCCTAAAAATCAATGGTCTCCATTCACCGTGCCCCTTATTGTCCCATATATCTAGAAAAAATCGAAAATTTGAACATTCGGTTTTCTAATAAAATCTTGCAAGTTATTACTTGAAATGAATTTAAACGAAGAAAACTCCCTTGGCTGGGTTGTTTTGATAATTTTTAAACAAAGTAGAAAAAAAATTCTCATACACGGTGAATGGGTCCCTACTACCACGGTGAATGGTGACCTACCACGGAATTAGGCGACCCTACTACCTTCTACTAATTGTACTATATCACCAAATTTTGTGAAAAATTTTCTATTTCTGTGGATATTGCTTTAATTTTAACCTATAATGAAGGCAATTGAAAGCGGCACCAACAATATTTATAAGACTGATGTCAAATGACAGCCCTTATTTGCCCCGAATCCTCTTAGATCCACGGTGAATGGTGCCTTGACGGTAGGAATTTATGGCAGTGGAAATGAAATGACACTTTGCACGCTTCTCCTCTGATGGCTAATGCGGCTGGGAAGCACCAGCAACGTTGCGACATACGTCTATCAGACTGTAATGACATACACAAATCTCGCAGGTCGGTTCCGACAAGCTAACAATAACAGAACTCCAACTTGTTATGTTTCAGGCTTTCGTAACATACACTCGAACCTTATTTTGACGCCCGTCTTATTTACCCAGTTTTGTAGACTTCCTCTTTTACAGTTAAAATTTGAAGTTACAGAGGGCAACAAAGGCCACCTAGTGATGCCTAGATATCAAAATTTGTTGTCTTTGGATGGCAGTAGAAAGAGATGTTGTTGATCAATGTCATTAGTTGACTAGACTTTAATAAACTTTATAAATAACAAAAATTTAGTGGGCGTCAAACGATATCGACTGCCCAAGTAACAGAACTAGCTGATCAACAGTTCCATAAGCTGAAGTTTGCTTAAGATGGGATTGTTCCACTTTTGTACAGCAAAAATGTTTGTTGGGTGTTACACTTAAAAATCAAAACTTCATTTGGATGGCAACACTGTAAAGATAAAAACAAATCGATGCACATTACAACCTCACCTAAATATCGCAAGCATGCCTCCTCTTTGGAGCCATTATCATCTGTCACGCTTGGTATCGCAAGCATGTTATCCTCTTTGGAGCCACCATCCTTTGGTATTACATCCAATAACGCTATTTTGGCAACATTTCTTCTCAAGATGCCACCTGAAGTAGAAATGTCAGCTTGACGCATTATTCCATGTTTGCCAGCATCATTATTTGGCATTATACGATTTCTCATCCATGTATTCCTGATCTTCTCATCTGCAATGACCACAGACTCACCCTCACTGCTCGGACGAACACTTTAAAATTATTTGCCATTCTTTGAAAATATCGGAATCAACCCATCGCTGCCAAATTTTGTAACAAAAAGTGATTTGAACTGATGATCTCTTCGTCTGACATATGGAGGGATTGATTCATCGACGAGCTCGCTATCGGCTGGTATTGTGCTTGGAGCTACTTCGAACAATCTTTCCGTTCGTTTTTAACAGCCTCCCACATTGAGGGCCGAGGAAGACCACCACGGACTATCACACTTTTCTTGAAAGCTATCCATTATGTGGCACTTCGGCACAAATTATCTGAGCTTACAACACTGATTCAGTAGGATTATTTCATGAATTCTGAAAAAAAAGCCTTCTCACTTTTGTGATCTATTTTTTTTTTTTTTGCTGAAAATTACAAATATCCATTGCATTGCATTGCCTTTAGGAATGAGGAATTCCACCAGGGATTCCCTGAAATTTCTCCAGGAATTCTTCAAGGATTTCCTCCAGGGATTCCATTAAGAATATCACGAGGAGTTCTTTCAGGAGTTTCCACAAAAATCTCCACGCGGTGAATGTAAATTTCATTCACGCTGTGGAAAGTTGCCTTCACAGCTCGCTCACGACTTTGGAATGCGTGCGCGACCCCAATGTTATTCGGCAAACTTTCAGATAAAACTACAAGGTTCAATTCATCCATACATTGTTTTTCGATAGCATGCTTCTGAACTGAGATAATAGAAAATGAATGTAAATTTGATGACGCTCCTTGTGCTTACGGCTTTGATTTCCGGAAAGCAGATTTCGATGGTTTGAATGAAGCACTTCTTCGATATGATTGGCAATTTCTTGAGACGGTAGACAGTATTGACGATGCTGTTAATAGTTTTACACGCGTTATAGAAGCTGCCTTGCTCGATTACGTTCCTTTACGCAGACCGCCTCCTAAACCGTTGTGGGGCAATAGCCGCTTAAAGCACTTAAAGCGCAGAAGATCAAAAGCTCTTCGGAAATATAGTAGAAATCGCTGCTTGTTTACCAAACAGGAATTAGTCAGAGCTAGCAACAGATATCGGTTATACAATCGGCTTCTCTACAAGCGTTATACCCTACGAATGCAGGACAGTCTACGACGAAACCCAAAACAGTTTTGGAACTTTGTTAAATCGAAACGTAATGAAAATGGTTTGCCAACGGAGATGTTTTTAGGAGATTGTTATACTTCTTCGTCTCTGGAAAAATGCAACCTATTCGCTAGACACTTTCTGTGTGCATTCAACGACACGACATCAACGGATTCTCAGGTTGAAATTGCATGTAGAGGAACCACACTGAATGTCTGTGACCTTGCTATCAATAATATTACCGTTCAACAAGTGTCTTCTGCGATCAAAAAGATGAAGTACTCTACTGCAGCGAGCCCTGACTGCATACCATCTTGCGTTTTGAAAGAATGTTGTGTTGCGTTAAGTCCTGTCCTGGCAGTTCTGTTTAATATTTCGCTACAGCAACGTAAATTTCCTGAGAGTTGGAAACTATCCGTCATGTTCCCCGTTCATAAAAAAGGTGACAAAAGAAACATAGAAAACTACCGCGGAATCACGTCTTTGTGTGCCAGCTCAAAAGTTTTTGAGATTGTTGTGTACGATATGATGTTTTCCGCTTTTAAAACATACATATCTACCGACCAACACGGGTTTTATCCGAATAGATCGGTTTCTACGAATCTCGTGCAATTCGTATCGCACTGTCTGCGAACCATGGACAGTGGATTCCAAACGGACGTGATATACACGGACTTCAAATCTGCTTTCGATCGTGTGGATCACAATATTTTGCTGAAGCGGCTTGAACTACTAGGCATCTGTTCAAACTCTATTTGCTGGTTGAAATCGTACTTGAAGGACCGGAAACTCTGCGTGACGATTGGCTCGGAAACATCTGCTACATTCACAAATCTATCTGGCGTACCACAAGGCAGCAACCTTGGTCCATTGTTGTTTTCGATTTTCATCAATGATTTGTCTCGCCTCTTACCGCCCGGATGTAAATTGTTTTTCGCCGATGATGTCAAAATCTACATGATCATACAATCTCTAAGTGATTGTGCCAAACTACAGCAATTAGTCGACCATTTTGCGGATTGGAGTTTGAAAAACATGCTTACATTGAGTATCCACAAGTGCAACACTATTACATTCCATCGAAAACAAAATCCTATTTGCTACGACTATGCGATCAACAATATCAAACTTGAGCGCGTCTTGGACAACCAGTGATGCCATCACCAGTTTGTCGTGTTTTAAAATAGTGACTATGTTTATAATGTATTTAACTTGTAATTTGTAAGTCTTGATGTTAGTTTTGTTAGAAATTGTAACTGTTGTGTTCGGAAAGATGTGGGGTTTTTATGCCTTCTGGAGACTGAAATTTGATGTTGTTGTTCAACTCCACAGGGCTTTTCCCCACCACCTTCATTAAGCCACAAGGCAGATGAAGTGAAAAGAAATAAAGAATAAAGAAGAAGAAGAAAATTTTTGCAAATGAATGGTTGCAACTTTACCTCCTGGAATTTCTCAAGGAATTGTTCAAGGATTTCCTCCAGGGATTCCTTCAAGAATATCATGAGGAGTTCTTAAAGGAATTCCAACAAAAAATCCTCCAGAGTTATATCCAAAAATTTTCTCCAGGAACTCCTCCAGAGGGAGTAATTCCTTCAGAGATGTTCACAGGTCCTTCTCCAGGAACTTCGCCATGAAATAATCCAGGAATTCCTCCAAAAATTCCTTTAAATATTCCTCTAGGGATTTCTCCAGGAATTCCTTCACGACTAAGAAATTCCACCAGGGATTCCTCCAGAAATTTCTCCAGGAATCCCTCCTGGAATTTCACCAGGTATTCTTCAAGAATTTTCTCAGGGATTCCTTCAAGAATATCATGAGGAGTTCTTTTAGGAATTTCTACAAAAATTCCTCCAGAGTTATATTCAAAAATTTTCTCCAGGAACTCCTCCAGAGGGTCCTTCAGTAATTCCTTCAGATATGCTCACAGGCATTTCTCCAGGAACTTCTCCATGAAATAATCCAGGAATTCCTCCAAAGATTCCTTTAAATATTCCTCCAGGAATTCCTCCAGAAATTCCTTCAGGGATTCCTCCAGGAATTCCTTCAGGGATTCCTCCAGGAATACCTCCAGGGACACATTCAGGCATTTCTGCAGGAATTCCTCCAGGGATTCCACCAGGAATTCCTCAAGGGGTTCCTCCAAGAATCCCTCCAGGAATTCCTCCAGGAGTTCCACCAGAGACTCCTCCAGGAATTCCTCAATGAATTCCTCCAGGGATTCTTCGAGGAATTCCTCCAGGAATTCCTTCAGCAATAAGGAATTCCACCAGGGATTCCTCCAGAAATTTCTCCAGGAATTCCTCCTGGAATTTCTCAAGGAATTCTTCAAGGATTTGCTCCAGGAATTCCTTCAAGAATATTATGAGGAGTTCTTTCAGGAATTTCTACAAAAATTCCTCTAGAATTATATCCAAAAATTTTCTCCAGGAACTTCTGAGCAACTCCTTCAGTAATTCCTTCAGAGATGCTCACAAGCATTTCTCCAGGAATTTCTCCATGAAATAATCCAGGAATTCCTCCAAAGATTCCTTTAAATATTCCTCCAGGGATTTCTCCAGGATTTCCTCCAGGAATTCCTTCAGGGATTCCTCTAGGAATTCCTCCAGGGACACCTTCAGAAATTTCTGCAGGAATTACTCCAGGGATTCCGCCAGAAATTTCTCAAGGGGTTCCTCCAAGACTTCCTCCAGGGATTCCTCCAGGAATTCGTTCAGGAATTCCTCCAGCGGTTCCACCAGGGACTCCTTCAGGAATTCCTCAATGGATTCCTTCCAGGAATTTCTCCAGGAATTAGGAATTCCTTCAGGAATAAGGAATTCCACCAGGGATTCCTCCATGAAATAATCCAGGAATTCCTCCAAAGATTCAATTAAATATTCCTCCAGGGATTCCTCCAGGGATTCTTACAGGGAAAATTACAAATATCCATTGCATTGGTAGCCATCTTGGGATTTTAACAAGCTTGTCCTTAACACCTTATAAAACTTTGCCAAACACACGAACCACTCGTTTTAATGGAAGCTGTTGAGCCCTCTGCATTCCCATAAATAAACACTAAGAATTGGTAAATATATAACGTCACCGAAAATCAATCGATGAACAATTATCACATCACACCTTGATACATCATCCCAGTCGGGACATCAGTTAGGGCTTCGCAATCGCCGCCAGTTTGACAGACAGGTCGACGTCATCTCAATTCGAGACGCACAACACGCCGAAAACCGCAAACCGTCAAGAAGGGTCAGACTAAAAAGCGAAAGCGAAATGTGTCTGTTTTCTCCAGTCCGCACACATCGTCTCACCGGAGGGGTAGGTAGATGAGGAAATAAAACAACAACTAACTAACAAGTTTTGGCGGAAGCCAGGTCGTACCTCTCGCCCCATCTCTACCTGTCTGTCTGTCTATAGACTGTTAGTAAGGTGTCACCCACCGACCGCCCGCTGGCGCTGTTTGGGTGACCGTTGGGTCATTGTTGAATGTTGAGGTTTGTACGAGTTACATATGTTTGTTACGACTACGAGATGGATGCAATGCAAAGCCAAAAGTATAAACCAGACACGAGCAGAAACCGAAACCGGATGGAAACTTATCAAAACAAACAACAAGGGAAAATATACAGTCGCGGATGAAGCAACAGCAGTTTATGATTGCAGACTTTGTGAGAATGGTGTTCGTTGTATCATGGAGGGCGAGATTTATCTAACAGTAAATACTGTTCATGAAATGGATTTTCTTGTATAAAATCACAAGCGAAAATTTCTTATCCAAAGATGAAATTAAAGAGTAAAATAATAAAAATGAACAGGGTTTTCAGTCATTGTTAGTGATTGACATAGTAAAAACAATTCTGAGTGGCAGTGTTGCCAAAAGGACGCAGGCGGTAGAGTACTAGTTTGTAGTTATGAGGTGTATTTTTGTAAGCTGAGATGATAAATTCTCCGTTTCTGCCTTAAAATAGTGGAAAAGCGTAGGTAATGCCGAATTTGACGCTGTTTCATCAAAACTTTGGGTAACTGTGTTATTGTGATCTCCATTACTTGCCAGTTTGGAAAAGTAAGATCAACGAGAGTGATAATTTCAACTGCAAAAAAAAGTAAACGAGAGCATGAGGAAAATATGATTGCTCAGGCGCAAGAGAGTTTGCAACACAACGATATGCGAAGGTTTTACGACATAGTCAAAGGCGTACGGAGTAGAGCAGAGATTTCTCCCGTAATGTGCAACGACCATGATGGAAATTTTCTGACATATAAAACAATGGTGGCTACCAGGTGAGGAGCACACTTCGAGATCTTGTACCGATTATTTGAACCACTGGATGGATAGCTGACACTGAGGAAGATTACAAGTGGTAGTCGAAATACGCGTATCTGTCAAGGGATAAGCAACAGAGGGCGGACTTAAAAGGTACGAAACTGATTGCACTCATCCGAACATTTCGAGATGTTGTTGAAAGGTGGTAATAGAAGACCGACAGACATACAAGGCTGCTGGAAAGGACGAACTTCTAGCCAAGCTTTTCAAGCACGGTAGTTGTATCAATAATTCCTTCTGAGTTTTTTTCGGGCGTTCGAGGATTCCTCAAGGAAATTAATAAGTCTTCCAAGATTTCGTTCCGAGATTCTTCTAGAAATTCGTTCCCAGATTTCCACCAGAACTCCTTCTAAGATTCCTCCAAAGAATCTTTCTGGGATTCCTCCACGAGTTCCGCGATACCTCCATGAATGCCTTATCGAGATGAAACTCTCAGAAGAAACTGCTGGAAAATTACAGAAAGAGCTTCTTAAGTAGTTTCAGAAGAATGGAGAAGAACTTCTTGAGGAGTCCCAGAAAGAACCTCTAGAAAAATGTGAGAAGGAACTCATTTAGGAATGCTAGATGGAACTCCTAATCAATCTCAGAAAAAAAAATTCTGCAGGAATCCCAGAAGGAATTCTGGGGAGGGAGGAATCCTGAAAGAAGCATCTAGAGGAATGCAAGAGAACTGCTCCTGGAGAAATCTCAAGAGCAGGAATCGAAAAAAAGGAATCCCAGAAGAAGCTTCTTGAGAAATCTTTAAATAAACTACTTGAAGAATTCCAGAAGGAACTTCGAGAGGAATCGCAGAAGGAACTTTGAAAAGAATCGCAGAAGGAACTTTGAAAAGAATCGCAGAAGGAACTTCTGAAGGATTCTCAGAAAGAACTCTTGAAGTAAACTTAACAGATACGCCTGGAGAAATTATCAAATTTGGGAATTCTTCCGTTTCTGTGAGGATTCTCCTGGGTATTGTTCTGTATTTTTTTAAGAGATATTTTTTAGAATTTCTCAAAAGTTCCTTAACGAATTCTTCTGAGGGTGCTAGATTGAATTTCTGAGGAAATTTGTCTTAGAACCCCTCTGGGGTGGCAATTTCTTCAAGAATGTTTTTTTAAAGAATTTCTTTCAGAAATTCTACATACAATTCTCCGAGAAATTACCCCAGGTGTTTCTCTGGATGTCCTTCTCTGAAATTTGCCGTGAATTTCTCTGTGAATAAAGAGATGAATCAGCCTAGGGCTGAGAATCACTATAATAAAGTAAGAATAATAATTGAATACTAGTCTGGACATTTTTCTGGAAACATCGCTGGGATTTTTTTCTAGATTTCTTCGCAAATTCCTCTAAATAATTCAGAAATTACTCTGAAAGTTCCTTTGAAAATTTCACTCAGAATTCTCTATTTTACATCTGGGGATTCTTTCCTAGACTGTTCGACATACTCAGCAAAGTATTGGAAAACTGTTAACCGCACGTCTTGTAACTGGCAATGCTACGAAATTCTCAAATTTGGGAATTCTTAAAAAATCTCTGAGAAATCCCAAAAGAATTTCTTTCCTGAGAAATCCCAGGTTTCGTCCAGATTAGAGTGTCCATCCCGGGACGTCCCGGGACAAGAATTCCCGGGATTTAGAGAATTTCGGGATTTCCCGTATCCCGGGATTTAATATTTGATTTCCCGGAGTTCCCGGGAATCCCGGAATGCATGATTTTATGCCCATTATTGGCGTTAAATTTTAAAAATTCTTGATGGAGCCTGCAAGAGGACGATTCAGTTTTTGTTAACAACACATTCTCTTGACGACTTCTATAATTGCATCACAAAATCGCGAAATCCTCCGTAACAATCAAGTAAACAAAAATTTTACTCACTCGATAATTATTAAACTTTGTGTGGGCATGTATTGTTTGGTTATCCAAATCATCGAGACAATACCTAGTTTATAGAAACATGTTCGCCCCTTTAGAAGCTCAGTCAAGAGTTATATCAAACAATATCTACATATGCTAAAAGAATTTTGGGCAAATTGCATTCATATTTTGCAACTAATCAAAAAAGTACTGCTAGCTCTCCAGCAGCATATTGCAATTCAGTTTGGGGTCCCTATTATTTATAGGATTTCTGAAACTAAAAAAGCTGTTTTATGAGTGACTACTGTAACAATAATTCTCCTCCAAATTCAAAAAAAATGGATAGACAATAGCTGACAAATGGTGTTTTATTTGAAATTCATATCAATTTCCACTGAAATCTGTATTTCCAAAAAATCCCGGGATCTCGGGATTTCCCGGGATATGCTACAATTTTTATCCCGAATCCCGGGACAAGAAAAATGCCCGGGAAATGGACACTCTAGTCCAGATAATTTTTTTCCGAGTTTCCTTCAAAAATTCATTCCTGGATCTTTCCAGAAAATTGGATGGAATATTCCTCCTGAAGTTTCTTTTGGATTCCTCCAGAAAATCTTTAGGATTCATTCAAGAAATCCTACCTTCAGTGATTCCTGTAGGATTTCTTCTTAGCATTCATCCGAGAATTTCTTTCTGGTAAACTTAAGGTGTTGCTTCTGAGATTATTTCAGAAGTCCCTGCTGGGATTCTTCCAGGAGTCCCTTCATGGGTTGTTCACGGAGTTTCATCTGGGATTACTCAAGTCCTTATTGTAAGGACTTCTTCTTCTGAGATTCCTCCAAGAACTCTGCATAAGATTTCTTCTAGGAATCCCTTCGGGATTCATTGGTAGCTGACTTTGCGTCCAGTTTTACCGTCAATATTTGAAGATCTGAGTCTCAATCCCCAGAAAGGTCTCAACTGTCAGGCAACCCTACACTTGTTGGCTTATCTCCCTAGGTAGTGGCGCTCAAGTCAAATTACTTGATAAAAGAGAAGTTTGAGAGACTGATGACGGCTACAACAGGATTCTGAAGAGTTAATTAGAAGTTCCTTTAGTGATTCATCAAGCAGTTCCTTCTGAGATTCATTCAGGAGTTCTTTTTGGGACTGCTTCCTGGATTCTTCTCGGCATACTTTTTGTGATATTCTTGAAGTTCCTTCTAGATTTCTGTTTACGAAACGAACCAGCCGAGGGCTGAAAATCGCGATAATAAAAATAAATAATAGTAATAATAATACATTTCTGCTGGATCTCTCCAGGAAAACTTTCAGGGATTTCTTCTGAAACTTCTTCTGGGATTTCTCCATTATTTTTTATCTTTATTTACGAGATTTCTAACTCGGGATTAGTCCATCTCGGGATATCTCCATTAACTTCTTCCGGGAACTCTCCAAGACCTCTTTCTAGGATTCCTCAGGGAGCTCCTGGTTGGGTTTCTGCTACAGAAATTCTCGAGTATTTTGTCCTCAAATTACTCGAGATTTCTTCCGTTATTACTTAAGTATTTTTTTACTGGATCGATTCAGCAATAAGTCTCGAATTTCCTTTAAGAAATCTTTCTAGATTTTTTTAGGAATTCTTTCACTATTCGTTCAGGAATTCCAATTGAAATACCTCCAGGAGTTCCTTCTGGGATTTCTGCTGGAATTCACTCTGGGACTCCTTGAAGAATTCGTCCAACAATTTTTAAAAGAATTGCTTTAGCAGATTTGTAAGGGAGTAACTTCTGGGTTTCCTCTAATAGTCGTGCCAATTTATTCCAGTTTTAGTGATATTCACTCTTAGAATACCATTATAATTTTCCTACACACGCTGATAGAAATTTTCACCGAATCAACGATCAGATGTTCACCCTGCAGCAGATTCTCGATAAATATCAAATCAATAACCAGATCCATCATCTGTTTATTGATTTGAAGAGAAATTAGTTATGGCAAATTATGATCGAACATGGTTTTCCGACGAAGCTGATTAGACTGATTCGTGCGATGCTTGACGAATCTGAATCAACTGTTGTACGGGTTGCGGATGAATTTAGTCATCGTTCGTAACCTTAGACAGACACGCACAGGCGATGCTTTTTCGAACTTACTGTTCAATATATGTAGCACTACTAGAAGAAGCGATTAAACGAAATGGTTCTAGGTGGTGAAAAGTATGATCTTATTTATCTTGGAACACGGAGACAAATTTCGTTCGTTTGAAACAAAAATATTCATGTTTATTCGGTAATCTGATAAAATGTTTAAAACTAAAATTTTAATTTTTAAAATTAACGCAATTACATATTGATTACGACAATACCCATTGAGGAGCTCCCCGTTTCGCTGTCGATAACATGAACAAAACTCACAAGTTCCAGCTGCAACATCAAACAAGATTTCCTCCTGCAAAAAAGCGAAGACTACTTCATCAAGAAGACTCTGTTTAGAGTGTCCATTTCCCGGGCATTTTTCTTGTCCCGGGATTCGGGATAAAAATTGTAGCATATCCCGGGAAATCCCGAGATCCCGGGATTTTTTGGAAATACAGATTTCAGTGGAAATTGATATGAATTTCAAATAAAACACCATTTGTCAGCTATTGTCTATCCATTTTTTTTGAATTTGGAGGAGAATTATTGTTACAGTAGTCACTCATAAAACAGCTTTTTTAGTTTCAGAAATCCTATAAATAATAGGGACCCCAAACTGAATTGCAATATGCTGCTGGAGAGCTAGCAGTACTTTTTTGATTAGTTGCAAAATATGAATGCAATTTGCCCAAAATTCTTTTAGCATATGTAGATATTGTTTGATATAACTCTTGACTGAGCTTCTAAAGGGGCGAACATGTTTCTATAAACTAGGTATTGTCTCGATGATTTGGATAACCAAACAATACATGCCCACACAAAGTTTAATAATTATCGAGTGAGTAAAATTTTTGTTTACTTGATTGTTACGGAGGATTTCGCGATTTTGTGATGCAATTATAGAAGTCGTCAAGAGAATGTGTTGTTAACAAAAACTGAATCGTCCTCTTGCAGGCTCCATCAAGAATTTTTAAAATTTAACGCCAATAATGGGCATAAAATCATGCATTCCGGGATTCCCGGGAACTCCGGGAAATCAAATATTAAATCCCGGGATACGGGAAATCCCGAAATTCTCTAAATCCCGGGAATTCTTGTCCCGGGACGTCCCGGGATGGACACTCTAACTCTGTTGTTTTTCCATACTAATGGCAAGCGTCACCGATGGCACCGCCGCCTGTTGAGCTAAGGTGGTACTTTTGCATAAAAGTGTATAAGTGTATTGGTGCGAGTATGAAGATTTACACACACTATCATGAATAGTGCCACCTTTATCCGTGGTGGCGTTGCAAACAGTGACTCCCGACTTTCAGCAGTGTTGCAAGTCTTCTTAATAAAGTGGTCTTCGAAAAATGGCAAGGTTCACCAAAAGTTTCCCCAAAATCCCGTTGTTTTCGGGAGCGTATGTTATCTAATAGAGGTACACTTGATGTTGGCATTGGAAGTACAGTACGGGAGGTAGGAAAAGAAATGACTTAATAAGTTCAATGGGAAAACAAATATTTCCGTTGGTCTTACCTGCCACAAAAAATAAAAATATTTACATTTATTTCAAACATAATCTGTCAGAAGATGCATTTTTGTTTCAAACATGGATTGCATTAGCTTTAAATGTGACGTTCGATTTGATTCAAACAGTTTTATTTTTGTGGCCTGAACAATTTGACAATTTATTTGATGATGATGATTAACCTGGGCTTGTTAGGGGAATATCATAATAATTCTGACGTGAAATAATGATGTTACCCGCGAGGTGAAAAGACGGATTGCGGTTGCGAAACGGGCTTTTTTCGGTGTACGAAATCAGTTGAAGTCCCGCAGACAATTTATTTGCTTTTTGTTAGGCACTTCAGATTCCTTTTAGAATTAGCAAATTTCTTCGGTAATACCTTTGTTTCCCCTTCGGCAATTTATTTGAGAATTTCTTCGATAAATATTATGTAAACTTTTTTGGCAATTCCTGGAATTTATTAGAAATTTTTCTCGTATTCTTCGAAAACTTTTTTGTGAGTTTTTTGCCAATCGTGTTAATAATTCCTCAAGCATTTTTATTTTATTATTTCACATTTTTTAGGTATTCTTCAAATTTTTCTAGCTGGGAATTCTTTCGGTAATGCCTTTGGCAGTTAATTCAACAGTGTTTCTGGTTTTCCTCGTAAATGTCTTCGGCAATTCCTTCTGCACATATTTCGGGATTTTCTTTTGTAATTCTTTGTTTTTTTTATCTATGCCATTCGACTGTTTCGTAGAGGAATCTTTCGGCAATTCTTTCGTGACTCCCTTTTTTAATGCCTATGCCAAATCTTCAGATAATTTCTTCGATGTTCTTCCTGTTATGATTTTGGGCAAGTTTTTTTTTATTCGTGAATTTTAACTTAGGCTAATTTTTCACAATCAGGCAAATGCTGTAGCATTTTCTTTCGGAATTCCTTCGGCAATTTCAATGTAACATGCTCCAAAATTTTTTTTAGGAATTTTATCAGCAATTCTAAAATTTCTCAGGAAACTCAATTGGGGACTTCTTTGGTTTGTATTTTGGGAATTTCTTCGGTAATTTCCTTAGAAATTCCTTCAACAAATCATTTAGAGATTTTCTCGGCATACTTTCACAATTCTTCAGAAATTCCATTGATGGTTTCACCAACATATTTACTTTGAGAATTTCTCTGGCATGTTCTTTTGAATTAATTTCTTAGGAAATTCCTCAAGCAGTTCTTTTGAGAATTCGTTCCGAAGCTCCTTTGGCATATTCTTTGAGAATTTCTTCGCTAATTTCTTTGTAAATACTAGCGGAAATTTTAAATTCCTTCTACAACTCTTTTGGAACGGCTTTTTTATTCGTTTTGGCGTGTCCGTATCTTATACAAGTTTCTATAGAAATTTGTTCGACAATTCATTTGGTAATTTCAAGGAAGGAAAGCGCAAAGAAATTGTTGGAGCGATTCGCAGAGATTATAACAAATAATTATTCTGAAAAACTTACAAATTAATAACCTAAAGATTTTTTTTCTTTAAGACAATTACACCGTCTTCGGTCAGGGGCCACACAGACTGAACATGACTAACATTTAGACAACGGACAACACGTGTAACAACACCCTGTGGCCCAGTGGAAAATTTTCCGTAAGACGAAAAGTTTTCCCCGACTGGGGCGGGAGTCGAACCCACACTCCGAAGCTTACGAGACACCTAAACGACTGACGCCACTAACCGCTCGGCCATGAAGCCCATTTTCAAGAGGAATTTCTGTGAAAACTTCCTATGAAATGTTCAAAATAAATAAGAAAGAAATTACTTTAGGATTTTTTAAATAAAATGCAGAAGAAATTCCGAAAAGAAGTGCTGTACAACGAAATAATTCACAAAGAGATTGTTGGAGAAATTCTCGATGAAATAGCCAAAGGAAAGAAATTTCCACATAAATTTAAAAAAAATGGCTAGAAGCTTTCTTTAAGGTGCTGAAGTAGTTTTGAGGAAATGAATATAAATAACAGAGAAGCTCCCAACAACTTCGGAAATAAACTCAATGAAATTGCTGAAACATTTTGCAAAAGGAAAATTACCGAAGAAAACCTCAAGTAAAACGAAAACTAGCTGGAGGAATCCTAAAAAGATATTGCCAAACCAATATCCGAGACAATTATCAAAGAGATTCCCAAAGAAAATGACAAATAGTTTTAATGGAATTTCCAAAAACAATGTTCTAAAGGAACTCCTTAAGAAATTCATCATGGCAAAAAACTGTCTCTTGTTAGCATGTTTTATAAGTTTGACAAAAAATCTCAGAGACTTGAAAGTCTTCTCTCAAAAGTTCAAAAAAAAAAACTGGTAGTTTTACGCTCCGAAAAGCTTGGAAAGGCTTCTTCCAGAAGGATGGATCAGTTTTTCCAGCTTTTTTCTTCTTCAAATCTTGGCACAAACGCAAAATGACCACCAACGCAAAATTATCAGTAAAACTATTAAACCCAAAACATTCATCTTACTCTCCCCCACAATGCACGGCACCATCACATCAACCCCCTTTCCAGCAGAATGCGCACACTCACTAATTACCATATTCAAACCGGTGCGGCGGCGCACCGCCCTGTTATAATTGTGCATATTGAAGTTAAATGATTACCCCCCTGTACGTGCACCACCACCGTCATCGCCGTCGCCATATCCTCCCGCGCTCATCGTCTGTTGGAATGTTCGCGCAATGATAGCGGGCTCAAACAGCGGCTTTCCACGCTCAATTTCGGTCCGTTTGTTCTGTGTCGGCGGTTTGTTCGACTATGGTGGCGGCAAATTTTCTCAGAGGAGGCCACCCATTACCCGCATTTACTTATGTGCCCATCCAATACTACTAGGCACGACTGTTGACTGCTGCTGCTGCTGCTCTCAATGGAAAGCAAACCACGCGTGCCAAGAAACAAGTTCACGGTACCACTTCAATCGAATTCCGGGAAATTATTTTGTCGAGTGTTTTTTAGGTTTGTTTTTCTTTTATGCAATTTTGTGGAAAGGCAACAAGTTCATTCAGAATTTCATAGTAATAGACTTTCAGAACTGAGATGAACACTCTGAAAACTTAACCGTACAAGCACATTTTTGTAAAAATTTGAAGGAAAACTAACATTCCTGGTTTTATTGATGTTTTATATTAGTTTTGAAACCTATTTCGGTTCTTCATGATTATAATTTCACCGGAACTGCTACTACCCAAGTAACATTTTAAGTCCAATAAATTAAAGTAGATCTATAGGACCATAACAAAACCAAAACATAGTAACATAGGTTTTATAATGGTTTTTAGAACCGTTTGAAAACTAAAAAGATTTCATGTTGTTGAAACTGGACAGGAAACTAACCCACGCAGCAATTTGAAGTCCAATCAGTTCTAAATACACTCCCGTTCAAAAGTTTGGGGTCACCCCCACAAAAACATGTCATTTTTTTAGGCCCATATCTCCGCCAATTTGCGTCCGATTTCAAAACCCTAGGTTTCATTCAAAAGATAATAAGTCAAAGAAACTTTAAACATGATTTAAAAGAAACTTTTACAATAAAAAATGTATGTAAACTTAACCCAAAGTTGCCAAATTTTCTAAAAAAATAAATATAAACTTACGGCACTGTCGCTGGAAATTGGGTCGACCAAATTTTAAGATGAAAGCGGTAATATGACCCATTTTCTATAAGCTTTCAACTGCTTTTTACAGAACTTAGCTAAAAAATCTAGAAAAAAAGTTATTAAGTAAATTATTCCTTGATGTCATCGACCAAAAGTTTGGGGTCACCCCTCAATATGATGCATCGGCCAAAAGTTTGGGTTCACTATCGGCGCAGTATCATAACGTCCGAGGCCATAATGTCCCAGGGCTTTATGGCGCATTTTTTCGGGGCATAACGTCCAAACATACAAGTATGCCACGAAATCCAAGGAAAGAAGGCACATAGGATATTATGACGCACCTAAACTTTTGGACGTTATTTCGCAAAAAAACGCGACTTAACGACCGGGACAGTATGGCCTCGGACGTTGTGATCCGGCCCCTTCACTATCGTAAAACATGGAAAAGTGATTTGTTTATATCTTTCGCATCTTTCATTCAATTTTAATTCTTCTTGGCTTATTTGAAACAAAATGCATGATACTTACTGCATAGACATTGAACCACACATATTTGTTGAAATTTACATACTAAAACTTAACGTAAAGTTGCCTCATTTTTTGAAGCGTGGTAAAATGTGCTAACTTTACATAACATTTTTATATACAAAAATCGTTAAATACGTTAAGTTGAAGACATCAAACGTAAATTTAGTTAATTATCTTTGAAATGAGCCAAAAATAATTAAAATTGAACTATAGATGACGAAGATATCACCAAATCACTTTTCCATGTTTTACGAAAGTGACCCCAAACTTTTGGCCGATACGTCATATTGAGGGGTGACCCCAAACTTTTGGTCGATGACATCAAGGAATAATTTACTTAATAACTTTTTTTCTAGATTTTTTAGCGTTAGTTCTGTAAAATGCAGTTGAAAGCTAATAGAAAATGGGTGATATTACCGCTCTCATCTTAAAATTTGGTCGACCCAATTTCCAGCGACAGTGCCGTAAGTTTATATTTATTTTTTAGAAAATTTGGCAACTT
The DNA here is from genome assembly GCF_035046485.1 of Aedes albopictus. Classification (NCBI taxonomy): domain Eukaryota; kingdom Metazoa; phylum Arthropoda; class Insecta; order Diptera; family Culicidae; genus Aedes; species Aedes albopictus. The sequence goes on along the minus strand of NC_085138.1, from coordinate 150,294,614 downwards.
TGGGTTAAGTTTACATACAATTTTTTTTGTAAAAGTTTCTTTTAAATCATGTTCAAAGTTTCTTTGACTTATTATCTTTTGAATGAAACCTAGGGTTTTGAAATCGGACGCAAATTGGCGTCCGTGGAATATGGGCCTAAAAAAATGACATGTTTTTGAGGGGGTGACCCCAAACTTTTGAACGGGAGTGTAGGTTCTGAGAACCTTCATTCGACCCAAATGATTTCGTTTTAGTTTTATGACGTTTTTAAGGACCTCCTACAATGGTTTTGATTAAATAATGTTACGTAAAAGAGAATATATTAAGAGATATCAAAATCTAGAGACAATAATCAGAAAACTGCGTAGCCTTCTATGTATGTTCGAACCTTGGTCCGAAAGCTTTTAGTTTTGGTCAGAGTTCGACTAAGGAAGTTCTCAGTTCATAACTGTGGACGAGCTCGTATAATACTTAGCTAAGAAGCAGGCTCTGTACCTGGGAGATGAAGACATCAAGAAGAAGTAGGCTTACCTGAATAGGTGACGTTAGGTGGATTGATCAAATGCAATTCGGTTAATCGTTTCACGATGCAGCATTGGGCTGCATACCGACGAAGCAGCAATCAGAAGAATAACATTCATTTTACTTTAAGATCGCCACGCTTTGGTGACGATGCAATGTTCGCAAAACCGTAGACACATATATCGACGGCGATTATCGTGCAAACGATCTGACAGAAAGGCAATAAAAAAAACGACAAGATAACCGTCGTAGGTATATCAGGGAAGAGAAATTGCTGGATCGGTTGGTTTGGTTGACATTGCGGCTGCACGGTGGTTTGGTAACGGCCTAGTTTGTATACTCCATGTTTGGACTAAGTGGGAAGCACGTGCGTGCGCTTCCGTATTAGCCTCCAGCCCTCCGCCGCCGTTCAACCTGTTTACTCGGCGATGCGGACATTTCCATACCTACTGATGAGCTGCGCGCGATACGCATGTCGTTCCATGATTGACACCAATTGAAGAAACATGAATTAGTTATAATCAGTGTCAATCGATCAGTTTAGATTGGCAGTATCAGTAATTGTGTAAGTCGCACGATCTCGATCTTCGAGATTTTGAGGGATTCATCCAACAAATAGTAAGAGAGGGTATGCAAACATTTTTCTCTTGTTTAGTAACGACTGATTTTAGTGAATAAGTTTAAGAGAGAAGCTTTCCAAGAAGTTTTTCCAAGTTTCAGAGATAAACGCAGGAGTTTGAAAAACTTTTTTTATATGCTCGAGAAAGCTTATCTCAGAAGCTTGGATACCCAACCAGATGGGAAAACAAAATTATTACAGGATGTGTTATTTTGTGACAATGATTTTTGTAACAACGGTTGTTATGAAACCTGTACCATTAGTAGTTTAAATAACAAAAACTCTAACAAAACTCGTTACAATTAAAACAATAATCATAACAAGATTATATCAAAATTTGTTGGACTAAACTTGTGATATCATAACAAAATTATAACAAGTTCTGTTACATATTTCAGAACAAATTTGTTACAAGTTTTGTAATGAATCTCTTGGCTCGAGTGACCAAAATAACAAAAAATATCAATCTTCTTCGCGACAATACAAAAATCTTATAAATTTTGAAATAATACAACAAATGTTGTTATAAATCTGTTTAAATAAATGAAACAAGTTTTGTTATGCTTTAGTTACTAAAATTATAACAAATGTTAATATTTTAGTAATGGATATTCACATGGAAAAATCCTTTTAACAGAATTACATCAACTATTGTCATTTTTAACAACAGTTGTCATAATTTTGTTATGATCTTGTTATGTGCTTCTGCTTGGGTAGGTTTTTTTCAGAAGCTTGTAAGAGTTTTTCTCAGTAGCTTGATCATATTTTTCAAAAGCTAAGGATAACACAGCTATAAAAGCTTACCCCAGAAGCTGGAGAAGGCCGTTTTCGGAGAGATGGGAAATCTTCTCCTAGAAGCTTGGCAACTTTCATAATATTAGAGATATTCTCCCAGAAGTTTGGGAAAACTTCTGCCAGAGGTTTTGGGAAACTTACTCTAACAGCTTTGGAAAATTTCTTCTAGAAGCTCGGGAGCACTTGTTTTAGGAGCTTGGAAAAGCTTCTTCCAAACGATTTTGAAAACATCTCTCAGAAGCTTAGTAATTCTTCTTCGAGAAAGTTTGATAAAACTTCTACTAGAAACTTGAAAAAGCATATCCTGTAGATGCTTGAGAACTTTCCAAAAATTGAGCAAATTTCTCACAGTAGCTAGGGAAAACTTTTTCTAGAAACTTGGGGGAGGTTCTTGCAGAAGCTTTGGCAAACTTCTCCCAGAAGTTCTGAAAAGCTATTTCCAGAACGTACAAGAGGTTCCAAAATCCTCATCCAGAGGATTGTTTCCAGAAACATTAGAAACCCAGGTAACAATGCTGAACAGTGAGGGTATTAGCTGTACAGTGGCTGGGTAATGGTGTCAGTGGCTAAACATAATGACAGCTGAATATTGGTCTGAAGTATGGCTTATTTAACTTCTTTAATCAGCAATACATAGATGGCTGAATATCAAGTTGAATAGAATATTCTTCATCTGTGTGCCTAATTGGGATCAGGTGTTACATCAACCATTGTCCATCACAGCTCAATTGTGACAGGATTTTGACTAGCTCCAAATTAAATATGGGTGATACTACAGATAAGAAAAAAAAACAGCTTTAAGGCATACACCAACATGCAGAATTAATCATCTGTTGTTCAACCTTTAATCAAGTAACTTTTGACAGCTGACCCAAACATGTTTTCGTGAAGCCCGCATCGCTTGTTCAGCCTTAATACAGGCTTAGTTCAACTTATGTTCTTGACTATTCAGATACAACAAGTAATGCTCTTGTTTTCGAGGATATGTATACAATTGTGTGTGGTGTAGGTGCTAAGATGAGTGACTATATATCAGAAGGTCTGAGTTCAATTCCCAGTTATCTCACAGATTTATTTATACATTCCGAAACATCTTTTCTTTAAATAGAAGCAGCAAATGGTAAAAATAGGCTCATTGTATTTATTTTGATTTTTTAAACAATTTTTAATTTAATTGATTACTGATTAAGCGCATATTAAGCCTAAAAACAGCCTTTAACATTCCACGACGCGCGCCATCAAGCAACCGAAACTGCACCGCGCTCGCGTTGTATACGAAGAGCGAGGTTTTTTTAGAAGTGTTGTACTTTTTACAACAGTGCGCGCTGAAGAATTGAAAGAACCTCATATCAGCTAAAGGTTGAATAAAATCACCAAAATTGGATGTTTAGGAGCTGAATAAAGGATTGTACCTCTTGTTCTCAGCTTTTGTTCAAATGAAGGCTGCTTTAAAATAGTTGCAGAAACGTTTGTACAACATCAAATTGTTACCTGGGAAGCTTCTCCCAGAAGCTTGGCAAACTTCCAACAATTTTGGAAACGATTCTCTTTTTGGAAAATCTTTTCCCAGAGGCTTGAGAAATATTCTTCCAGGAGTTTTGAAAAACTTATCCAAAAAGCTTGGGGAAGCTTTGGGGCGCTTTTTTCAGATGCTTGGGAAAACTTCTCCCAGCAGCTTTGAACAGCTTCTTTGAAATACTTGAAAGAATTCTTTCAGAAGATTAGTAAAGTCTCTCTCAGAAGCTTGGAAAATCATTGCTGGCGTCACTTTAGCTATTTTCATAATATTGGGATAAGACCCAGTTAATATACATCGGTGTCAAAATTACGATTTTAATGTACCGTAATCTGAGGGGTAGTTGATTAGCGGGGTGAAGTTGATCACTTTGGGATACACGCCCTTCAACCGTTGAGAACGCCACAATACTGTTTTAATTGGAAAAACTTTCGTTTTTTTTTTGTTTTTGAATATGGTTTGAACACTAGGTGAAAAAACTGCCTATCAAAAAATAGCCTCCCATCTACGCCTTGTGTATATATCAGATTAGTCACAAAATATTTTTATTTATTCATGGCTTATTGGCATAGCTTTTAGTTTAAATTGATGTTAACATATAAGTTTTGTTTGAATATAGCATATTTTTGCGATAGTACGGCCATTTTTCAAGAAATTGCCTACCTTCAGGCGTTTGGGTCGTTGTGTAACTAACTAAACTTTATTTTATTTTTAACATTCAAAATACACCAGTCGTTAGAATTTCAAAAACTTATTCAGATTAAGGATCATCAAATTTAGTTTGTTCAATAATTTTCCATTCTTAGAATGTAATTTAGCAGTTTCTTGTGAGAATTTCGTTTACAGAACTTCAAACAGGCCCACTCAGTACATGATTTGAAAATATTTGTTTAGAGTCATATGCAATGTGCCTGATTTTATTCAAAAGAATAGAGGAAAAGTGATCAACTTCTTCCCAGATTACGCTACCTCGAGTTTTTCCGCAGAGAATGTCAGCATTTTGACTATGTTGGAAAATATGAAAATACTCCATCGGGGAAAGTTTGATTTATCTAAGTGTTTTGCTATTTTTCATTGTAAAATTAACTAAATACATTTTAAAACTAAACATATCCCATACCAAACTGTATAAATATAACCCAAATACTTATCATTTTCGAAGAAAATCCAAAATTCCAAAGTACATGGAAGTTCGATAATAATCGAGATTTTGACACCGTGTATTATACTGAACGGGCCCACATTTGTTTATACCAGATCAGCTGTCGGGACTTTAAAAAAATATTACTAATAAACATCACAGGTTTTAGGAAATCAAAGTAGGTTTTTGGATTTTTTCAGCTAGACTATTTCTGATCCAAGAAAAAAAGCAATTAAATATTTTAAGGTCGTTTCAGGGAATTTCGGGGGCGTTTAAGGACTTTAAGGAGTTTTAAAGACGTTTCGAGGGCGTTGCAGGGGATTTCAGTGACGTTCCCGGGGGTTTCGGGGGTATTCCTGTGGTGTTCCTCGTTTGGAGGATTTCAGGAGCGTTCTAGGGGTTTTCATGGTGTTTCAAGGATTTTCAAGGGGTTACATGAGGTTTAACGAGACTTCATGGTCAATCCAGGAGATTTTAGTATCGCTCCATAAGATTTCACTGGCGTTCCAGGAGCCTTAGGAGTTTTACAGGGCGTATCAAAGGAGTTTCAGAGGTGTTTAAGGCGTTCCAAGTTGATTGAGGAGCATAGCATGGGTTTTCAAGGGGTTAGGGGAGTTCTAGGATTTTCACGGTTTCAGTGGTTTTCAAGGAGCTTTAGGGGTGTTCAAGTCGGCTTTAGAGCGTTCCTGGGGTGATCCGGGGGGTTTCAGGGCGTTTCAGGAGTTTTCCAGGAGATCTGAGGGAGTATCAAAAAGGTCAGGACGTTACGAAGACTTTCAAGTGCTTTCAAATAATTCAAGATGTTTCATGGGGGTTGCAGGGACGTTCCAGAAATTTCAAGAGATTTCAGAAGCATTACTGATTGGTTCCAGTGTGTTTTCTGCAGCGTTTCAGGGTTATTACAGGGGCCATCAAAGGGTTTCAGAGGTTTTCAGCCTCGTGGCCGCGCGGTTTACGTCATCAAGTGTATAAACGTATCATGCCATGGGGGTGAGGATTCGAATCCCGCTCCGAGCGATGAAACTTTTCGCAAGACATGTTTCTTCCTCGTATCCACTGGTGCTTGTAATGTGTGTCGTGTCCGTTGTCTAGTGTTAAGTTTCGTTCAGTCTGTACAGCCTCTGGCTGAAGACGGTGTCCGTGTCTTTTTTAAAGATTCCGGCGTTTAGATGCATTCTGAAACCTCCTAAAACGCCTTGAAACTCCACTGGAACTCCCTCGAATTTCCTTGCTAGCCTTCTTAAACCCGATGAATCGCCGTGAAACCCTGCTGAAAAATCCCTAAAACGTCCTTGAAAGCTTCCTGAAACCTCCGAAAACCACTTCCATATTCCCTGCAACGCCCTTAAACCACCTTAAATTCCTTAAAACGCTCTGCAATATCTAACAGCTCTTCTGAAAAGTGTGATTTTGTAGGCTTTTCGGCGTACAGTTCTATGAATTGCGTCGATTATTTGGTTATCATCGCCGACGTTTCGATCCGATTATTGGACCTTTCTCAGGGCTCGACTTTTAACTAGTTAATTTGTGTGACGAACCTTGAGGGAGGTCAAACAGCTTGATCAAAACGTCGACGAAGATAATCACCTAATCAACACAATTTATAAGACTATAAGCCAAAAAACTAGCATAATCTAGCTGTTAGCATTCATTCACAAATATCATCATGCCGAAATAGGCGTTTTCTGACACCCACCCACCACGTCGTAACACTGGTTATACGGGGAAAAAAAAATAAATCCAATATGTGCAAGTACGGATCCAGTCACATTTTTCATTGTTTTATTTTTCTAATATGTCTAAAAGAAAATCATCAAAAAAAAATCCTGGGAACTCTCTAGGAAATCTGTTAGAATTTCCGCCAGACATTCTACATATAACAACCGAAATATCATATACAAATTGCGGCAGAAATTCCCACGTGTTTCAAACAGAGAGTTTAAAGATGTTTTACAATCCTTCATCAAACATGATTGGCACTATTCAAGAAATTGTAGGTTTACCCAAAGTTTTACCATAATAAATTGGTGAGCTAGTTTCATACTATTTTTGATTATTGTATCCTTACTCTTTATATTTTTATCATCCTTCATAATAAAATAGTTTTGGTAAAAACTATTGTCACGTTTAGAAGCTGAAATAGAATGAAAATCAATCATATTGCAAACAATACAACTTACATATCCAAACGTTCCCCTTGGGGGTGTCCTCCAGGATCCGAATGTTGAAATCGTACGCCGCCAGGTCCTTCCGCAGGCTCATCGCCTTATCGTACGTGAGGGCACATTTCGGCACCAGAAACAAACTGTCCAACTCGAACAAATCGGTCGTCCCCACGGGCACCACACTATTCGCGGAACTGTTCACAGCTGTCACCACCGGTCCCCCGCCCTCACTGGCACTGCCCAAACTTTTCGGTCCCGCCGCTATGCTCTGGTTGCTGGCACTACTGTAGTACAAACTGCCACCGTTCGTTATGATCGAGTACGATCCACTGCCGCCACCACCAACAACACCATTGGTTAGCGAGGAGCAACCGCCGGTCACCGTTGCTGTCGTTGTTGGTCCTCCTCCGGGTGTCCCACCGGAAGAGTACCCGTTGCTCAGGTACGGACTGTTCCTGCTTCGGATCAACCGATTGTTGTTGTTGCTGCCGGTAGCGACGATGACGGATCCACTGCTAGCAGCACGACCTGCACTACTGCTGCGGACTTGAACCGTTCCCGTTCCGTTCTGATGGTGATGATGATGGTTGCCGATGGTGCTGTTACCGTGGTGATGATGCGGCTGATGATGATGGTGATGATGATGGCTGCTGCTGCTGTTGGCACTGATATTGGTAGCTGTACAACGTTTCACTGATATCATAGCTTCTGCCGCCGGGGAGGCTTGAAATGCTCGGCTCGAGGCTTCCCGTTGCTTTTCCGATCGTCGGCGTCGTAGTCGTCGTCGTTGATGCAGTTCCTGTTGCCGTTGAGCAACTTTGAACTTGGGGCACTCATACACACACAGTTAGGATGCTAGGATGTCTGACTGGAAGAATCAATTTTCGGAATGATTACGTTGCTCAACTCTAAGATGGGAGATATGCCCATTTGAAGTATTCTTATAATTTCTAGAACAGTTGCTAAACAACAGTCTCTAAGCTTATACGAGAAATTTTCGCAGGGCTTTCTTATCAAGCTTTCGGAAGAAGCTTTTCCAAGCTGAAAACAGTTTTTCAAACATCTGGGAGAAGCTTTTAAAAACTTCTGGAACAGGCTTTTACAAGCTTCTGGAAGAAGCTTTACAAAGCTTTGAGAAACAATTTTCCAAGCTTCTCGAAGCAGCTTTTCCGGACAGCTAGATTAAGATTATTCAAGCTTCCGGGAGAAGCTTTTCCAAGCTTCCGGGAGTATATTTTATAAGCTTCCGGGAGAAGCTTTTCCAAGCTTCTAGAAGAAGCTTTTCCAAGCATCTGAGATAAGCTTATCAAAGCTTCTAGAACCAGTTTTTCCAAGCTTCTGAAAGAAGCTTTTCCAAGCCTCTGGAAGAAGCTTTTCCAAGCTTCTACAATCAACTTTTAGAAGCTTCTGGAAGAAGCTTTTCCAAACTTCTGGAAGAAGCTTTTCCAAGCATCTGTGAGAAGCTTATCAATGCGTCAAGAACCAGTTTTTCCAAGCTTCTGAAATAAGCTTTTCCAAGCCTCTAGAAGAAACTATTCCAAGCTTCAGGAAGAAGCTTTTCCAAGCTCCTGGGAAAAGCTTTTCCAAGCTTCTGAAAGAAGCTTGTCCAAGCTTCTGGGAGAAGCATTTCCAAGCTTCTGGAAGAATCTTATCAAGCATCTGGAACGAGTTTTTCCAAGCTTTTGGAAGAAGCTTTTCTAAAATTCTGAGAGGAGCTTTTCCAAGTCTCTGACAGAAGCTTTTCCAAGCTTCTGAGAGAAGCTTTTCCAAGCTTCTGAGAGAAGCTTTTCCAAGCTTCTGAGAGAAGCTCTTCCAAGCTTCTGAGAGAAGCTTTTCCAAGCTTCTGAGAGAAGCTTTTCCAAGCTTCTGAGAGAAGCTTTTCCAAGCTTCTGAGAGAAGCTTTTCCAAGCTTCTGAGAGAAGCTTTTCCAAGCTTCTGAGAGAAGCTTTTCCAAGCTTCTGAGAGAAGCTTTTCCAAGCTTCTGAGAGAAGCTTTTCCAAGCTTCTGAGAGAAGCTTTTCCAAGCTTCTGAGAGAAGCTTTTCCAAGCTTCTGAGAGAAGCTTTTCCAAGCTTCTGAGAGAAGCTTTTCCAAGCTTCTGAGAGAAGCTTTTCCAAGCTTCTGAGAGAAGCTTTTCCAAGCTTCTGAGAGAAGCTTTTCCAAGCTTCTGAGAGAAGCTTTTCCAAGCTTCTGAGAGAAGCTTTTTCAACTTCTGGGTGAAGCTTTTCCAAGCTTCTGGGTGAAGCTTTTCCAAGCTTCTGAGAGAAGCTTTTCCAAGCTTCTGAGAGAAGCTTTTCCAAGCTTCTGAGAGAAGTTTTTCTAAGCTTCTAAGAGAAGCTTTTCCAATCTTCTGAGAGAAGCATTTCCAAGCTTCTGAGAGAAGCTTCTCCAAGCTTCTGAGAGAAGCTTTTCCAAGCTTCTGAGAGAAGCTTTTCCAAGCTTCTGAGAGAAGCTTTTCCAAGCTTCTGAGAGAAGCTTTTCCAAGCTTCTGAGAGAAGCTTTTCCTAGCTTCTGGGAGAAGCTATTCCAAGCTTCTGGGGGAAGCTTTTCCAAGCTTCTGGGGGAAGCTTTTCCAAGCTTCTGGGGGAAGCTTTTTCAACTTCTGGGTGAAGCTTTTTCAAGCTTCTGGGAGAAGCTTTTCCAAGCTTCTGAGAAAACCTTTTTCCAAGCTTCTGGGAGAAGCTTTTCCAAGCTTCTGGAAGAAGCTTTTTCCAGCTTCTGGAAGAAGCTTTTCCAAGCTTGTGGACTAAGCTTTTCTAATTTTCAGGGAAAATCTTTTTCAAGCTTCTGGGACAAGATTTTCCAAACTTCTGGGAGAAGCTTTTCCAAGCTTCTGAGAGAAGCTTTCCCAAGCTTCTGAGAGAAGCTTTTCCAAGCTTCTGAGAGAAGCTTTTCCAAGCTTCTGAGAGAAGCTTTCCCAAGCTTCTGAGATAAGCTTTTGCAAGCTTCTGGGTGAAGCTTTTCCAAACTCCTGGGACAAGCTTTTCCAAACTTCTGGGAGAAGCTTTTCCAAGCTTCTGAGAGAAGCTTTCCCAAGCTTCTGAGAGAAGCTTTCCCAAGCTTCTGAGAGAAGCTTTTCCAAGCTTCTGAGAGAAGCTTTCCCAAGCTTCTGAGACAAGCTTTTCCAAGCTTCTGAGAGAAGCTTTCCCAAGCTTCTGAGAGAAGCTTTTCCAAGCTTCTGAGAGAAGCTTTTCCTAGCTTCTGGAAGAAACTTTTCCTAACTTCTGGAAGAAGCTTTTATTAGCTTCTGGAAGAAGCTTTTCCTAGCTTCTGGAAGAAGCTTTTCCAAGCTTCTGAGAGAAGCTTTTCCAAGCTTCTGGGAGAAGCTATTCCAAGCTTCTGGGGGAAGCTTTTCCAAGCTTCAGGAAGAAGCTTTTTCAAGCTGCTGGGAGAAGCTTTTTCGCTTCTGGGAGAAGCTTTTCCAAGCTTCTGGGAAAAATTTTTCAAGCTTCTGGGAGAAGCTTTTCCTAGCTTCTGGGATAATCTTTTCCAAGCCTCTGGGAGAAGCTTTTCCAAGCTTCTAGGAGAAGCTTTTCCAAGCATCTGGGAAGAACTTTCCCAAGCTTCTGGGAGAAGCTTTTTCAAGCTTCTAGAAGAAGCTTTTTCAAGCTTCTGGGAGAAGCTTTTTCAATCTTCTGGGAGAAGTTTTCCAAGCTTCTGGGAGAAGCATTTCCAAACTTCCGAGAGAAGCTTTTCCAAGCTTCTGAGAGAAGCTTTTCTAAGCTTCTGAGTGAAGCTTTTCCAACCTTCTGAGGGAAGCTATTCCAAGCATCTGGGAGAAGCTATTCCAAGCTTCTGGGGGAAGCTTTTCCAAGCTTCAGGATGAAGTTTTTTCAAGCATTTGAGATACCTTTTTTCTGAGAGAAGCTATTCCAAGCATCTGGGAGAAGCATTTCCAAACTTCCGAGAGAAGCTTTTCCAGGCTTCTGAGAGAAGCTTTTCTAAGCTTCTGAGAGAAGCTTTTCCAACCTTCTGAGAGAAGCTATTCCAAGCATCTGGGAGAAGCTATTCCAAGCTTCTGGGGGAAGCTTTTCCAAGCTTCAGGATGAAGTTTTTTCAAGCATTTAAGATACCTTTTTTCAAGCTGTCGAGAGAAGCTTTTCAAAGTTTCTAGAGAAAGCTTTTCCAAGCTTCTGGAAGAAACTTTTCCAAGCTTCTGAGAGAAGCCTATCCAAGCTTCTGAGAAAAGCTTTTCCAAGCTTCTGAGAGAAGTTTTTCCAAGCTTCTGAGAGAAGCTTTTCCAAGCTTCTAAGGAAGCTATTCCAAGCTTCTGGGAGAAGCTTTCCAAGCTTTAGGAAGAAGCTTTCCCAAGCTTCTGGGAGAACCTTTTCCAAGTTTCTGGGAGAACCTTTTTCCAAGCTTCTGGTGGAAATTTTTCAGCTTCTGGAAGCAGCTTTTCCTAGCTTTTAGAAGAAGCTTTTCCAAGTTTCTGAAAAAAGTTTTTCTAAGCATCTGGATGAAGCATTTTCAAACTTTTTGAAGAAGCTTTCTGCAAGTTTTGGGATTCTTGGTGAAATTCCTGGTGGAATTCCTGGAGGAATTCCTGGAGCAATTCCTGGTGAATTCGTGGAGCTATTCCTGGTGAATTCCTGGAGCAATTCCTGGTGAATTCCTGGAGGAATTCCTAGTGGAATTCCTGGTGGAATTCCTGGAGGAGTTCCTGGTGGAATTCCTGGAGGAATTCCTGGTGAAATTCCTGGAGGAATTCCTGGTGAAACTCCTGGAGAAATTCCTGGTGGAATTTCTGGAGGAATTCCTGGTGGGATTCCTGGAGGAATTCCTGGTGTAACTCCTGGAGGAACTCCTGGAGGAACTCCTGGAGGAACTCTTGGAGGTATTCCTCCAGCAACTCCTGGAGGAACTCCTGAAGGAGTTCCTGGACCAACTCCTGGAGGAATTCCTGGAGGAATTCCTGGAGCAACTCCTGGAGGAATTCCTGGAGCAACTCCTGGAGGAATTCCTGGAGCAACTCCTGGAGGAATTCCTGGAGGAATTTCTGGAGGAACTTCAGGAGTAGTTCCAGGAGGAACACTTGGAGGAACTCCTGGAAGATCTCCTGGAGGAACTCCTGGAGGATCTCCTGGAGGAACTCCTGGAGGTATTCCTGAAGAAACTCCGGGAGGAATTCCTGGAGGAATTTTTGGAGTAATTCCTGGAGGAACTTTTGGAGGAATTTTTGGAGGAATTCCTGGAGGAGTTCCTGGAGGAATTCTTGGAGGAATTATTGGAGGAATTCCACGTGTAATTCCTAAAGGAAATCCTGGTGGAATTCCTTGTGCTTGATGTTATTCCTTGTTGAATTATTTGTGGAATTCCTGGTGGAATTCCTGGAGGAATTCCAGGTGGCATTCCTGAAGATTCCTGGTGCAGTTCTTGGAGAAATTCCTGGTGGAATTAATGGAGAAATTCCAGAAGTATCTGGAGGAATTATTGGAGGAATTTCACATGTAATTCATAATGGAGTGCTTTGTAGAATTCCTGGTGAAATTCCTTGTGCCTGGTAGAATTCCTTGTTGAATTTCTAGTAGAATTCCATGTGGAATACCTGGAGGAATTCCTGGAGGAATTCCTTGTGGAATTTCTAGAAGTTTCTGGTGGAGTTTCAGGAGAAATACCTGATGGAATTCCTGGAGAAATTCTACGAGAAATTCCTGGTGGAATTCCAGGAGAAATGCCTGGTGGAATTCCTGGTAGAATTCCTGGTGGATCACAAAAAAAATGACTGGTAAATGAAGGAAAAACTTCAAATGTGCACATCTTCCATTCAACAGTTAAGCAACATAACTTTTCGGAAAACTGATTTTTTCCTCAAAACCCCCAACCCAATACTCACTCTCACAACTGGATGCTCCCACACCGCTTCTCGGAAGTGGGGAGGGCTATTTCGACTTCTTCGTCTTCTTCGTCTCTTTCTTCCACCGTTCCTTCTCGCGAACGAAATCTCACTTCATTGCATTTGAGAAATTCACTTATCTATTCGCCTGTTTCGCCTTGTTTCGCCGCGCCGCACTACCATAACCACCACTAACTGACGAACTGGGTTATCACAGATGATTGCTTCTCGGTTTTTCTCTTCTTCTTCGTCGTTTTTCGGGTAGAGGATTTTTTCCTTTTCGCTTTCGAGATTTGCACTTTTTATTATTTGGTTACTCTTATATTGCTATTTGTCGGTCATTTTCACTGTTTGGGGCGAGGAGCTTGCACACTCTGCGCTTTTTTTCCTGTTGCGTTGGATGCTGTTGCTGCTATTGGAGGAGGAACTGTAAAATAGAACAATTAGCTCGCGGGTCTCGGGGCCTAGCGGAGCACAGACGCAGGTGCGCGCGCGCGGATTTGGTCAAGAGAAAACTTTTTTCTTCTGCTTTTTTTTTCAGTAGATCTTCGATTGTCGATCGCCGTCATTGATGAGCGTGTGGAGAGTGCGCGGTGGAGCGTGGAAAATTTTCGGGGTGGTAAACAGGTCTCCTTTGCAGAAGAAGAAGCATCGGCCAGCGCAGCGGCTTGCAATTATTGGGGAAAGGGTGCACTGCTGCTGCTACTACTGTGGACTACTTTCGATAAGTTTTTTGGAGAAGGATTTCTTCTTGGTGGATTACCGAGGTGGAGGTGGTTGCAATGCAATGTAACACGAAAGGCGAGTGGAGCAGTCGAACGCGTGATGAGCGAAATATCATATTGCACAAATTCGACGTAAATCAATAAGAAGGGAACAACGCAAAAGCCTCAATTTTGAAGGCAGTATGTGCGTCAATTTTTTAGACATATTTTCAAAAAATAAAAACTTCTTGGTTCAAGTGCGGTTTGAACCTACGACTCGATACCGATAGTCCGGATCTTTAACAAATAAAGCCACACAATACTACAGAATCAAAAGGCAAACTAAACGCCTGTGATAAGCTAAAACATCTCGAAGTGCTGTAACCATTGCATCGGAGATCTTTTCCGAACATACACCTTATTTTGAACGAAATTCTTGAAGTACTCTATCAAAAATTTATAAATAAACGAACCGTTTTTTGAATATTTTAGAAAATCTTGCAAGAAATCAAGTAAGAAATATATTTGAAATTGTTTCAATTGATACTTTGAACCAGAAATTTTACACAATTGTACTCCTGTGATTACATAAGGAGAATCTGTCGTTTTTTTTTGTATTCCATGCTTCATGCAAGTAATCGTGAAAGATTTCCAGAGAATCTTTTTTTAACCACCACTGAAATTTGTCTTGGCATTCCTCTGAGAATTTTCTTCTAGGAAATTCTCCTGGAGTCTTCAATGATTTCTCCAGGATATTTTTGCAGAATTTAGCTATTCTTGTTTGGATGCTTGTAGGCATTTGGCACAACCGAAATACGTCAACGATTCCAGGAAAAATGCATTGATGAAGTTTATTAAACTCATTGAATGATAAAAAGAAAAACTTGTGAGAAAAACCTGAAAGACATGGCATTTGTTAAAGTAATTTTAGAAAATACCTTGAACTCTCAAGAAACACTTCGCAAAATCAAATTTCTAATTTAAGTTTTTCTTGCTTTCTCGGTTGATTTGAACAACTATTGCTTTGCACAAACTCGTCGGAACTTTGCACGAATGCAGCAGTGAAATTTTTATCATATTGTAAATGAAGTTGTGAAGACAATTTTTGAGAATCTCTTGCGGAAATTCTGAAAAAGGTGAGTATTTTTTTATTACCGTACGGGATTGGGCCGAAGGGTCCCAGATTTTCATGAAACTTTTTCCACAGGCAGGGCTCATGGATATATGAACAAAAAAAATGAGAAAAAATCAGGGTCGCCTATTTTTCCGGAAAACTCAGGTGGAAATTCTTTGTTTTCCCCTGACACTACTTACTTCGGAAAATCATAACTCAAGAACGAAGTATCATATAAACAAAGTTTTTTTTTTAGAAAATAAAAGCTAATTTTCTAAAAAATCCAAATAAATATGACCTGGAATAAGTTTTCAGTTGAGAAAATTCGTCAAGAAAAGCCGGAAAAACAATGCCCGAACTCGTAAAAAAATATAAAAAAAATATTTTTGGGAAGGTTATTCCATAAGCTTTAATCGCTGAATTTTTTGGAATGCAGTTTTTTTTTCGTTTTTGAGTTATAGTTTCATAAGCTTTGACGGCTGAAATTTTTGGAATGCACTTGTTTTTCGTTCTTGAGTTATGACCAATTATGTGAAAAATGACCATATAATATGGGTAGGTACACGGTTATTTTTCACAAAATTGACCAATACTCAAGAAAGAAAAAAATGTCCATTCCAAAAATATCAGCGATCAAAGATTATAAAATTACCTTCACAAAAATATTTTTTTGAAAATTTTCCGCGAGTTCGGGAATAGTTTTTCCTGCTCTTCTTTTTGAATTTTCTAAACGGTGGAAAATTTTGTGGGAAACTTTTTCCACTTCATATTTTTGTTTTTGGATTCCTGAGAAAATTTTCTATCATTTTCTTTAAAATTTTTTTTTCACGATGGTCTGTACTTGAGTTATAATTTTTCAAAGAAAAGGCTTATACAGTGATAGACATTCGTTTAGCCGAGACCAAAAAAATTTCAATAAAGTGTCAGGAAACTCATACAAAGTTTTTATGATAAAACTTTTTTATCGTAGTGATAGTATATCTAGTACTTTTTTTTATAAAAATGTGAAACATCACACTTACATATACACTGAAAACAAAACGAGGGTTAAAACCCTTTAAGTGTCATTTTTTGCCTAGACATTCGTTTAGACGAGGTAAATGAAAAATTGGTTTTCAATAGATTTTTTGCAATTTCGTGAGTATATTTCGAGGATATACCCCAAGGCATTTAGTTTATGACGTGTTAGCAAGATAATTGACCTTAAAAGTTTATTTATTTGTGAAATTCAGAGAAATATTATAGAAAAAATGTCCCGATAAGGAGAAGCGATGATAAACAAATTCATTTAAGAAAAATGATTTCTGTAAACACTCAAAGGTAAGCTAGATTAGCAGTTTTGAAAATATGGCACAGAATTATTGTTATAAATGTTCAAATTATTGCATAAAATGTCATGAAAAAAATAAGTATAATGGTTTTTGGTTGGTTAAACCTTAAAATGGGATTGAAAAAAGCTAAAATAAATAGTTCTGCGTTGAAATAAAGACGTGCCCTAATGCCCGTGGAGTATACCTGTTTGATACTAGCATTACTAAATGAATTAGAAGACTGCTAAGTGAAAGAACTGCAAGAAGTGTCAGAATTTTTGTACCCTGTTTAATTAAAAGCAGATGCTCATACATACATACATACAT
This sequence comes from Aedes albopictus, assembly GCF_035046485.1. Lineage (NCBI taxonomy): Eukaryota > Metazoa > Arthropoda > Insecta > Diptera > Culicidae > Aedes > Aedes albopictus. The sequence continues at coordinate 150,278,590 of NC_085138.1, read as the reverse complement.
ACCGTCAAGGCGCCATTCACCGTATGCCTTCGAATATTTTTTCATTATTTCCATATTATGATTGAATAATATGACAATTTCCCTTCATTTTCACCAATACAATTTTGCCTTGCCAATGGCGCCTTGACGGTAGTTCTTGCTAGAAATTTGTATACTTTCGGTGCCATTTCTCGAAATGTGAGCCGTCTAATGTATGTTATTACAGTCTAGAAGATATTGGGAGCTATAAGAAGACGTGATAGTAGTAAACGCTGTCATTTATGCAAGTGAAACCATCATATTTCGTCAAAACAATACTTAAATACGTGATTTTTTGATGGTTTGCGTTATTTTTTTCTGTTAAAAACATTGTTTTTCGTAAATTTTTGACCTGCACTCGTCATGAAACTTTCATTAGATTTTTTTGAAATGCCTCCGATAAAAATAACTACATCAAATCTCAATTTGGAAACATTTACAATATTATGACATATTTATATGAGATGCATGCAAAATTAATATGGCAACACTTCCAAAAACGATCTAATACAAGTCGATCTATAATGCAGGTCACCATACACAATGATTTTGTTGGATATTTTTCGAAATTTGTTATTTTTTTATAATGGAATTCTAAAAATTGTACAATTCGGCTAAACGAATGTCTAGGCAAAAAATGTCATTTGAAGGGTTATTACCTTCGTTTTTGTTTCAGTGTATATGTAAGTGTTTTTATAACACAGTACTAGATATACTATCACTACGATAAAAAAGTTTTATCATAAAATCTTTTGTATAAGTTCCCTGACACTTTATTGAAATGTTTTTGGCCTCGGCTAAACGAATGTCTATCACTGTATGACACATTTGGACATGTTTCAACAAAATTGGCCATAACTCAAAAACGAAAAAAAAAATCAGCGGTTTAAGCTTATGAAATAACCTTTTCAAAAATATTTTTTTGATTTTTTTTTTTGCAAGTAAGTAAGTTTTCACTTTTCTACTCTATACATGGTAGAATGATGAGCACAAGGATGATGGATGGCCGTTGCTCCTTTCCAGTCCGTAGGGGGTCCATTATGAGTAGCAGTTCGTCGATGTCCAGGTATCTGGGTCCGTTTGAGCCATGGGGCTCAGAAGGAATCAGTGTCAGCCGCTCTCGGTGAAGAGCAACTGACGAAAAATTGCAAGTGCCGGGGCTGGGAATCAAACCCATGACCATCCGCATATGAAGCGAACGTGTGACCAACTACGCCACGGGCCTCGGCTAAAGTAAGTAAGTTATCCTTGTGAAACCCTTTGGAGGAATTCTTAAATTCATTTAAGATGATTCAGATGATTCAAACAAATTCTGAACCATGACAAAAAACAATGCAACTCACAAAAAAAAACCAAGAAGTCTTTTAGTATTTATTTTCAGTCACCCTTCGAAGCATCATTACTTGATTCTCCTTTAGGAAATCTATCAATCATGTTGTGACAATTTTCTCTGTTCCCAAACATAATAGAGGCAGTCTAAAATAAAAAAAAGCTGGCAATTCACTGGAAGAACTTTTAGAAAAATCCCAGAAGAATTGTCTGTAAAAATCCTGAAGATTCATCTACAGGAATCTCAGGAAATGTTTCTGAAGGAATCCTTGGATAACATGTCAGAAAGAATTATAGTAGTAATTTCTAAAGCAATCACTTAAAGGTATTTTTTTAAATAACGTTGGAGGAAATTTTCGTAGAAATCCTTAAAAGCTTTTTTTATAGAAAGCACTAGGAAGATCCCGGCTGAAATTCCTAATGCAATCATCGAAATACCGAAGGAGTCTCTAGATGTATCAGAAGGAATCTCTGGAGGAAATCTCTACACACTGATTTTAGAGTCCCTTGTTCGGCTGTTCTATTTTCGGTAAAATTTCGATGATTCGGTAGCGTTTACCGAACGTTCGGTAATTGTTTGCTGAACTTCGGTAATGTTTTGCTGAATATTCGGTAATCTGAACTTTTACCGAAAATAGAACAGCTGAATACGGTACTTTATTTTAAGTGTGTAGTCCTGTAGAAATCATAAGAATAGCTCTTTTAAAAAATCCTTGTAGAATCCCAGGGAAATTACTAAAAGAATCCAAGGAGACACGTCTGAAAATTCTTGAAAGAATACTTGTAAAAAACTTCTCGAGAGTTCCAAAAGAAATTCCTAGTAAATATTTCTAGAGAAAATCCGAGTAATTGTCTTAAGGAGAAACTTCAGAGAATACAAATTAGACTGCCACAATGGCCGACTTTTGCCCCTACTCACGTGCACCAATCCTGAAAATTTGTAAACAAATGCGCTCGAAATAGAAAAGCTGTCTTTTTTTACAAGTGAGCAAAGCCAGGATAAACGAGTGCGGCTTGGTTCGATGTTTCGTTCGTCAGATTTGTGCCTCTAAAGTTTGTATGCGAAATTGCAATGGGATTTCTTGATGTTTCACCTTAACCCTAGAAGGATGTTGGGGTCAATATGACCCAGACAGGCTCACTGAAGGCGCAGTCGTAGTGCGCCTGACTTAACATCTTGGGAAGGTTAAAGAATGTTTGAAGAAATTTGAAGAGGTATCTTTGGAGAAGGTTCTTCTAATAAATGGAAGAGTACTCGGAGAAATTCCTGAAGAAATCTCTCAATGCATTTTTGTGGGAATCTCTGCTGGAATTCTTGCTGTAATCACTGATAGAAATCATTGAAGAACCTCTGAAGGAATTCTTGCAGAAATATTAGAGTCAGTCCATGTAAAAATTCGTAAGGATATAATTGCGAGAGCTTCTAATTAAAATTCTGGAAGGAATACCTAGAGAGGTTCGTGGAAGTCGTTCAGGTAAACGTAAAGAATTTACGAAAAAAAAAAACACCGAAAGACTTTCTGAAAAAATCCTTGAAATACTTTTTTGAAAGAATCCCTGAAAAAGTTTGTGAGAAATTCATAAAAACTTGTATAGAGCAGTTCTTGCAAAAAGGCATGATGGCATGAAGTATTCAATAGTGAATTTTCTCAAGAAAACTGGCAAAATTTCTGACCAAAAATCATGGAGTAATTCCAGAAGCAGTCTATGAAACATTTTCTACTCTGGAGAAATTTCTGAAGCAATTCTTCTAAGATTTTTAAAAAGAATACCTGGAAAATTATCTGAGGGAATCCAGGGAGCAATTGTGGAAGAACTCAGTAAATATTTTCTAGATGAATTCTTGAAGAAATTCATTCGGAACCTATAAACGAATTTTTGGAGGTATCCATAGAAGATTTCCAGGATGAATCTCCAGAAGGAATGTCTTCAGGAATCGATGGAATATTTTTATAGGAATCCGTGGAACATTTTTCTAATTAATCCCTGGAGGGGTTTCTGAAGGAATCTCTTGTGGAATTTCAGAAGAAATACATGGAGAAATAGAATACTGAAGAAATAGCAATTTCGGAAAGAATTTATGTGGAAAATTTGAGAGGAGCCCATGGAAAATTGTCCAAGAGAATCCCTCGAAAAACTTGCGAGGGAATTGGATTCCTTGGAAAGAAAATTGAAATGAATCCTTGACAGATTTATCTACAGGAATAAAACTAACTATGGAAGGTTTTATAATAAAATGCTTGGAGTTATTTGGAGCGTTCCTTGGACGAATTTCTAAAGAAATCGCTATAGGAAATTTAGAGGAGTTTTTAAAAGAATTTCTGAAGAAATCCCTGGAAGATATTCTACATCAATCAGAAAAAATCTATAGAAGAATTTCTGATGGAATCCCTGGAGAAATTTTTGAAGAAATTCAAGTAGGAATTTGTGAAGTCATCCATGCAATATTTTCTAAAAGAATTCTATGACAAATTTCTGGAGAAATCCCTAGTGGAGTTTCTGGAGAATTTTGAAGAAATCTACGAAGGAATTACTGAGCGAATTTCTGACGGAATCCTTTGAGTAATTTTTGAAGAAATCGTTGGAATCGTCTTAAGTAATTTTTAGATGATTTTTTTGAAGATAACGCAAAAAATGGGGAACTAAGTGATTTTCTTATATTCAGGAATGTGAATGCGAACTAAGTAAAAATTGAACGGTGATGAAAAATAATTCGGCTAGCTGCTTACCTTTGTCGTATGCAAAACGAGAAAAGTGTTCCACTCGTAAGTGGAGTGAAGTTGATACGTGAAATTTCGAATAATTATTTGATTTCCGATGCTAAAGGGGCTGATTATTGACAGTCTACATGTGTTTGTTTCATCTGATGAGGCATTGACAAAGGTAAGTTGGAATATATGTAATTATTGGCTATTTTCCGTCTGATATGACGGTCTGATATGACGGTCTGATATGACGGTCTGATATGACGGGAATTAGCGTATATGACGAAGTACATATCTACCCTATTGAAAATCGTATCGGAAGTTACGTCAACTTTCTTGATGTTGACTGAAATTCTTTCAAGAAATTCATCGGGAAATTCTTTTAAAAAAATGCATTGTTTTTGTGGAAAAAATTGGAGTGTCCTTTGCAGTTTTTTCTATTCAGTGCTCATCGTCAAACAGTTTGAAAAATACTCCCACATAGACGTCTCCGTTTTTTAGAAATTCTCAATGAAATCAATGAAATTTAGGATTTTTTCAGGAATCTATGCAATCGTCAAAAATCTCATCTTTAATTTTTCACAACACTATTGTCTGCAGATCCAATGAAAGCTTTTCCATTTATTCCACAAAACGTTTTCAACTGGATGAACTTCTGAGAAAATTCGTCTATTCCAATTTGTTTTAGCTATTCCTTCAAATATATGTCCGACAATTCCTCCATGTAGTTCCTAAAATACATTTCTAAAAAAATGTCTTTTTATGGGAATTTAACTTTAAATTTGGCATTAAAACTTTCTACAGATTCGCCAGAAATAACTTTGTGATTAAGAGATCGAATGAAGGGGTAATCTGTCCTATTCACAATAGGTACAGATAATCAAATGAACGTGAGAACTTTAGAGTGATCAGCATTTTGAATACCACCTACATAGTAATATCTATTCCATTTCATCTTCCGTCGTCTCCTAAAGTGAATGCGTTCGTAGAATGTTCTCAAACCGATTTTATTTACGGCTGCTCGGTAACGGACCAAATGTTCACCGTACGGAAAATCTTCCGGAAATGCTGTATATACTGAGCTTCATTGCAAATTTTGACATTGCATTTTTTGACAGCACTGAGTGATTTTTAGGATACTCACTCTCACAAGCAGTGCTTGAATCTTGAATCCGAGTGAATGTGAAAAATACGATCAGTTATCATCGCCAACTACTACACAACCACTACCAACGAACACACACAGGGGGCAAAGAGAAACCGAACCAACTGCGACCGCTGTTCCTCATCGGTCGGTAGGCTCGTGAAGCAAATCGACTGGAGACCATTCGGTCTTACCTGCAGCAGTGAGGGAGAAGATGCAGAAATGATTTAGTTCAGTAGCCCAATACTTGTAAAATCAATCATTTTGTCTTTACCGGTAAAAAAATTTGGATGTGACTATTATGATTGGTTTGATTTAGGCTTATGTCACTTTCACTGTAATAACGGGATGAAATCCAGTATATTCATAGCTGTATACATCGGCGAAGAGAGAAAATCAGAGAGTAACACTCTCACTCTCAATAATATTTTTTATTACTTCTGCTCCCAATTGCTTCAGAAGCATATTAGTCAATGAAGGCATATGGCTTCTGGGTTGGAAAGCGCCGTGTGTTCTGTGTTCTTTCCAAAGAAGAACATATTTTGCTTCGTTCGGGAAAAACGCTTCACTTTTCAAACACTGCTCACAAGCCATCGCTTGAGACAAATCTGTCAGCATGGGTTGAGTGTGGATTCTTCTTCTTCTTTATAGCTTTACGTCCCCTCTGAGACTTGCCTTGCCTCTCTCCAACTTAGTGTTCTTTGAACACTTCCACAGTTATTGATTGGAGGGCTTTCTTTGCCAGCCATTGCCTGAATCAGTATATTGTGAGGCAAGCACCATGATACACTATGCCCAGGGAGTCGAGAAAATTTTCCCGACCGGAACGGGAATTGAACCCTCCGTCTCCGGATTGGCGATCCATAGCCTTAACCACTAGGATAACTGGAGACCCCAGATAGCGTGGATTATTGATAATGATATTTGGGCGGATCGCTCATCAATGAAGCTCTTTAACTCTGTCAGTTCTCTCGCCGTAGAGCTGAAAATGACCATCGTTGTCGATCAATATCGGTTGAAAACTGCAACTGGGATTAGCTTTGCTTATTGTTAGCTTTGACTGACTGTACATGTCGGTTGCTCTTCCGTGATTGATCTGATCTGGTATAAATTGCAGTGAGATCCAAATGAATAAGGGTTGGGAGACTAAACATATTCTCAAAGTGCAATTTGGGCAGCTCATACATATTTTTTATCAATAACGGCGGTGGCCAAGTTCTTACAGTCAGTTGGAAAGGGAAAGGAATGTTAGAAGTGTGATGGTTATTGCTACTGAGAACCGAGAGCACTCTGCGTCCCCACAACCAGCATGGATGGGGTGTTTGTTAGTAGGGTAGGATGGGAGACCTGAGAGTCACCTTTGGTCGGTGATGCGATCCATGGATAGGGGGTTATTTAGGTGATAGATTGTGTGTTGATTGCTCTGAACTAGAAGCAGCACAGTTCGCTTGGTCGCATAGCTTGTAGACGTTAGCTGATAGATCAGCACTGTGTTGTGACAGTTGGAAGAGAAAGAGAGATAGAGAGTAGAGTAGAGTAGAGTAAAGAAAAAAAAAAAAAAAAGAGAGAGAAAGTAGATAGAAAGATACAAGGCAGGAGGAAAGGGACGGGCCACGGATTGAACCCAGGACCTTCTGCATACTAATCAGAAGCGGTAGTAACTAGATCACCAAGCAACCGGAAAGCAACTATGAAGAGATTGTGTTCCCAAATGATCCGGAAGGTACAATATGACGTGGAGCATAACGGACAAAGTGAAATGACCAGGTGGAAGGTGATCTGATAAGCGCTGGGAATGTCCGAGATTGGAGAGTGACAGTCGCAATGTTTATGGGTGGTAACCCATTGTTGTCCCATCGACAGTTTTTTTTAACTACGTTTTACGGTGAACTTTGAATACTTAAATAAATAAATGAAGTATCGTTAACCACGGTCTAACATGTATTGTGAAAATCGAAGTCCTTATGTTTTCACTACGAACCTTTTGTAATTAAAATTGTTTCAGAAAATCAATGACCATCACACGACGCGCACCAGCCTATAGTAAGTATCTCACCGTGTCGCACGTGGTCGCCAAACCCCTACTACGAGGCAAAACCAATTTCAGCACATCGCTGTCGCCGCCGTCGCCGTTGACCCACATGCTCCCGGCACACAATGATGGTAATTTATCGCCGATAATTAGTCCAACGTTTTCTTCACAAAGCGAAATGTCAAATAGAAAAAAAAAGACGACCCCCGGGCACCGAATCGATCTAGTTCACTCGATTTCAATTCACCAATTATACCTACACAAACCGCGGCGAATTACGCGCACCGATTCACCGGACGGACGAATCAACGGCCGCACTAAAACCTCTCGAGTCTCGGTGGAACGCGGACGAAATTTTTCGGGGGTCCAAGCGCGAGCCTTCAACCACGAAGCTCGCACCGGCACTGAAGCTCCCGCCGTCGTTTCCGATACCTGCTGACTGCTGACTGCTCAGAGCTACACAGCTAACACCGTTCGTCATCGATCGATCGATCGGGAGAAAATCCCGCTGCCCCCGGACCGACTGCTGACTGACTCTTACTGACTGGATGGTGATGATGATGACGATGACGATGGGAATGTGTCGGACGGAACAAAACGAAACAAGTCGAAACCGAAGAGGGCGAATAAACGGAACGCAACCTGATTCGGTCAGTCAGCTGTGATGGTGGTGGTGGTTGTGGTGCTAGTAACCATGACCGGCTACTCTCCAAGAGGAGAGCACTTGGGGAGTTAGATGAGAACCGGCGTCGTCCAATACGTGCCGGCAAGAACGGTTCAATAGGAAAAGAATTTGCTGAGGTAAGGCTGCCACAACCCGGCAACGGCTAAAAGGGAGAAATTTTCGGAGCACGTGGAGGAAATTTTCCCTTTTTCTGTTTTTATCGGCTACCGCCCCAGCGTTACGGTTGCTTTGAGTATTGCGTAGGTTGCGGTTTATCTCATCAGCTGTTTAGGAAATGGAGCATGAAAACGGTTTCATTTCTATGGACTTTGTTAAGAGTTATCAGCAGTATCTATTATAAAATGGTATGCCCTCTTTAAGACATTCTATTCCATTCTTAACATTCAACCCTAAACCATATCCAACCAACATTCTATTTGACTGTATTTCTGAGATAGATACCAACGTGCACAGCCCCCACACACCGAAATTACTGATGATGCCAAGAACGCATTCTACGTGCAACTCGTACGCGAGTGCGACCGCTGGCCCAAGCCAGAACGCAGCGCGGGCGATAATGCTGCAGCAAGGGATCCGACAGAACGTGGAACGTTACAAACAGAAGCGGAAACAGCAGACCCGCCAATTTTCGAGAGAAAAAGGGCCGCCTTGAAGAAGCGGAATGTGAAGAAATGGAACTGCTGTGTCGTTCCCAAGAAACACGGAAGTTCTATCAGAAACTCAATGCATCCCGCAACGGCTTCGTGTCGCAAGCCGAAATATGTAGGGATAAGGACGGAGGCCTCTTGACGGACGTACGTGAGGTGATCGAAACGTGGAAGCAGCACTTCGACGAGCACTTAAATGGCGTGGAGGACGTAGGCACGGGAGGCCACGACAACGGAGAGAACGACTACGCCAATGCAGCAGCGAATGGAAATGGTCCAACTCCCACGCTGAGGCAAGCTAAGGATGCCATTCATCAGCTAAAAACCAACAAAGCATCTGGTAAGGATGGTATCGCAGCTGAACTCATCAAGATGGGCCCAGAAAAGTTGGCCACCTGTCTGCACCGGTTGATAGTCCGGAGGAGTGGAATTTGTCCCTTTGTGTTTGTGGAAGGTGTAATTTGTCCCATTCACAAGCATGGCGAACATTTCAGAGCGTTTCAGAGCGATCAGCATTGGAATGATGCCCCCGAGAGTGCTATTCCAGATCATCTTCCGTCGTCTGTCGCCTAAAACGAATGAGTTCGTGGAAAGTTATCAAGCCGGCTTCATCGACGGCCGGTGGACAGCGGACCAGATCTTCACCGTACGGAAAATCTTCCAGAAATGACGAGAATATCTGGACCCAACTTCAATGCGACGTACGACAGTATCGACCGCACAGAGCTTCGGAAAATCATGGACGAAAACGGCTTCTCTGGGAAGCTGACCAGACTGATCAAAGCAACGACGAACGGTGTGCAAAACAGCGTAAGGATTTGGAGTGAACTATACACTTCATTCGAATCTTGACGAGGACAGCGACAAGGTTCTGTCTTGAAGTTCTAAAGGTTTGTTGGAGTTTCTTTCTCGATTTGTCCAGGAGTGCCTCCGAAGACTTTATCCAGGGAGTTTCCCCTATTTGCTCCCAAGGTTCTTCCCGAAGTTTTTCGGGGATTCTTCCGGGACTTCTGAGAGTTGATTCTGGCATTTCTACCAGAGTCCGTCTAAAGGAGTTTTAGCGGGGTTTCTGCAAGAGCAGTTCCCGGGATTTCTTCCAGAGATTCTCGGGTGATTATTGCCAGAGGATCTAACAAAGTTCTTCAAAATTCTTTCGGGGTTTGGTTTAGTGCATACGAGCTAGCCTCAGGGCATCCACGGGTGTTGAAGGTATCGGAGATGGTTTCGGGGGGTATCCAGTGGTTCTCAGAAAAAATCAGAGGATTCCAGAGGCGTTTCGAGAGGAGATCTCAAGGGTGATTCAGGGGTTATCAAAGGCATTTTAGGGAGTCAATATTTCTCCGGGGCGTCGCAGGGAAGTTTCAGGGGGTCTTCGGAGCGTTTCAGGTGATCTCAGGAGGATTCAGGGGTTTCTAAGGAGAATTCAGATGGTTTTTCTGGGGGGGGGGGGGGGCGGTTTCTAAGGGCACTGTGAGCACCACTGAGCTCTGTGAGATTTCAGAAGATTACTGAAGAGTTGGGGGCACTTCAGGGGCTTTGCGGGGGATTTCCGGGGATCGCCGGTGGATTTAGGATTACTTATAAGATTTCAGAGGTGTTTTAGCGTTTTTGGGGGTTTCAGGTACCGCCCTGGAGGTCCCTGAATCGCTCTGACACGCCTCTTACACATCTAAGAACGTGTCTAAAAGCGCTTTAAACCCTTATAAAACAAACCTCAATCCCCAAAATTCTCCCTGGAATGCCCCTTAACCCTTTGGAACCGGATGGGTTATATGTGCCCAGAGAAAATCAACCATAACAAACGTGTTCTAGACCAGCGAGGTTGTATCCAGATAGGTGTAAATCCCGTCTCCAAAGGGTTAAGCGTACCTAAAACTCGCAGAAAATTTAATTTAAACATTCTCCCCTGGGTCTCTCCAAGATATCCCTGAAACATCCCAGGAAACCCTCTTGGTGCCATCTCAAACGCCCAAATGTTTTTTCGAGAATTGAGTTTCTGCATTAAAAGTACTGACTTGATTCAATACACAAAATTCCCTCGTTTTCAGACCTTATGCACATTTCCCATTCGTGCTTCCCAATTCAAAGCATTAAAAGATGTTCTAGAAACTCCAAAAGGAATAGCAAGAGAAATCCCACGAGATTCTTTAAAAAATAACCCAGCAGAAGCTCTAGACAAAAGCTTACGATAATTTCTTGCAGACAGTGCAGAATGAACTCCGGAAGAAATCCCGTCCAGGGATCCTAGGAGCGATTCCGCGAAAACTTCCAGAAGAAATTGCGGGATGATCTCATTGGAAAACTCATGAAAATCTACAGAACAATCCTGGGAGGAGCTTCAGCGAAAATCACAGGAATAATTCTGTAGAAATTCTAGGAGAAATCACGGAAAGAAATCTTGAGAAATCCTAGGAGAATCACCGGACAGAATTCAAAAGGAATGCCGGAAGCAACTCTAGGAGAAATATCCCGACAACATGAAAATATCTTTGGAGAAACTCCTGTAACACATTATATGTGTACAGTACTGTATTATACTGTACAGTAAATTGGGGGGTTCAGTGGCGTTTCAAAGACAATACAGGACGTTCCAAGAGCGTGTTGAAGGTTTCAGGGACATTTCTGGGATTATCTAGGAAACTTGATGGGACTCTCAAAATTCCAGGGTAATTTGAAGGGTTTAAGAGGCGTTTAGGGAGTTTTTGGAACGATTCAAGAGTTTTGATAGGGTTTCATGGGGCTTCAAAAGGAAGCTTCAGAAATTTTACGGGGTTGCATAAAGGTTTCACTTGATTCCCACTGAAAGCCTTAAAATCTCCTGCAACCCCTTGAAGTTCCCTGGAATCCTCTAAAACTCCTTGTAACGCCCCTGAAACCTTCCAAGAGACCCCAGAAAGGCTTTGGATTTTTCTTGGAGTCTGAAATACCCAGATAGTTCCAGAAATTTCATCCGGGAAATTGCAGGTATTGTTCCAGAAATTACTTCACATATTCCTTGCGTTTTCTGAAGAGATCCCTCCCAGCATTTCATGAAGGATGCTCCAGCGATTCCTTCCAGGGGTTGTTTCAGGAATTCATCTGGGATTTTTGTTTTTCAGGGATTTCCTCAGGGATTCCTCTAGGAATTGCCCCCTTGATTACTCCCGAAATCCTATCCAGATATCAAAACGGGATTGCCTCATAAAATTCTTGACGGAATTTCTTTCTCCCGAAATTCCTTTCAGTAATTATTCAAAAATTTTCCTCACGATTTCTCCGGGAGTTTTTCAAAGAGGGGGGGGGGGTGGGCTCTTCAAGGATTCCTCCAGAGTTTCTTCCTAGAGATCCTCCATGGATTTTCCAGCAATTCTTACTGGGATTTCTCCCATAATTCATTCAAGGATTTCTCCAATATTCTCGACATGAATTCATCCAGAGATTATTGAATTTCCTCCTAGATTTCTTCCAAAATACCTCTAGAGCTTCCTCCCGGGATTTCTTTCAATATTCTTTCAAGGATTCCTCCAGGTCATGCTCCCGGAAGTTCACAAGAGCAAACTGTTCCGATATAATTAATTCTCCAGAGATTTTGTTACGTTTGTAAATTGCTGTGAACATTTTTTTTTCAATTTATCTTGTAGGTTATACTGTGGTTTGTGCATCTGTCCCCCTTTAGGATTGGAAAATCCTAGACCAAACACAAGCTATGAAAGCAACTATCGCTGCGAACTAAAGGCAACCAGCCAGATATAAATACGATCACAGGATTGACAGATGGACACAAGAACAATTATAAAACTTCGTTATCCTGGGATTGGACTTCGTTATCCAGTTTGATAACAGAGCACAATTTATGTTGTGTTGCATGTTGTGTTTCGTGCATTTGTAATGTTTCATTTTGTTTCTCTTACATGTGTCCTATCGTGCAGGGGCGTTGCGCATTCTTAGGGCTGGTATATTAAATACAACAAATGTTGTAACAAGCATAAAAAAGCTTAAAAATCTGTAGATAATACTAATGAGTAATCCTCGATTCTCGGAAAAGGTTCTCTTTTAGAACCTTGGAGGAATTTATAAACTCTAGTGCAGGAGTGTTTAGCGAAGACTTTCTACTACAAATTATTAAAATAATCCAATATTTTTTATGTGATCGTACACTTTCAAGTGGATTGGCAAAATTCCCCATGTGGGATTATTGATTACAACGAACCATTTTCAATTGCCACTTTTTGCAGCTTCTATCCGATCACCGCCGTATCATCGTTTGCTTTGGTGATCGTAACGAATTGCCCGAATTCTATAGATCGAACAATGAATCCGTCATGTAAGTGTGTATGTTCATGCCCGCACGTTCCGTTGCGGTCAATCGTTCATCATCATCAGCCAAGCCATCCCAGCACTCTAACTCTATCATCGTTGGTTGCTGTTTGCGCGAAGGGGTGTGGAATTGATTGAAAAACAGTTTCCAAGAGGAATGGCAAACTTCAAGAGAGCCCCCGATCCGAACGCGAACGAGTTCTTCGCTCGCGCGCGCGCGCAGGAATATACAGTTAATTACGAAGTTAATTGTTTTTTGCTGTATGTGGAGTGGATACACTTTGCCCTGAATAGCGAGCGAGCTGTGTGCAACATTGATCGTCATTGTTGGATCCGGATGATGAATGATGCTCTCGCTTGGTCGGGTTCAATCAGGTTGACCCCGCGGGAATCTTAGAACCTCATCAATAATGTCCAAAAGTGGGGGGTCTTCAGTTCCACTGTTCCACACTCTTTCCAGTGGCAAAAAAAAATGTAAAGTAATATCAAACAACCGAAATAAGGCTGACGTCAGCCGGTTCGGTTCGTATACTTTCACTAAACAACGCCTATTCCGGACACACAACTTATCACTTGAGGTAAGATTTCCTGGGCCCCATTAGGCCATTTATCATATTCTGAAAACCAATTCATAATACGGCAGACTGTAGGGGCCCACCTGGTGTGGACCCATAAATCCCCAAGCACCACCCGAACAACGGTGAAGGTGCTCCTATTCGAATCAAATATTTAATCATTTCTTTCTAGCTGCCTCCTGAAACTGAGCGACTGTCGATTCAAGCCGGGGAGTACCGAAAGCTCAAAGTTCGTGATTATTTAATTTGCACAAAACACAACACAGGTTTTAAGCTGGACCTCCTCCGAAAATACACTATCCGAACTTGGCTTGAGCTAATCAATGTACAGTATTGGTCAATTCGTATTCAACATTCAACAAGAAAGGATATCTCTTATTTTTATTAACCCGTTTGGCTGATTTTTTTATGCAAATTATCATGACCATCACGAGATGATCATCAGATCAGGTTTGTTGAATCACCCATGTGATACAGTATAGCAGTTGATGGTTGTACTTCAAATGGATTTTGCATACTGTTGTGTGTGCCTCTACTTCCGGCAGCAAGAGGTGAAGGAGATAGTCATGACAATCATATCCATATCATTGGTGATGGTCACAAAATGAGGATAGTGAATGACGTGCGTATGATATTCACTATTCAGTCTATTCTGGTGTTAGCGCCTGCCTGTCTGTTTTCACCAAGTACCGCGACATTCACCGATCCACCTAATCGGCTTTCTTCGAAATGGCCTGAAAAACATATAAATGTTACAAAAGCATTGACCAACACTGTAGTGATCCGCGCGCAGTGATCACCCATTGGCACGAACAGCCAATTTCGTCCGTCGCGGGAGAGACACGTTGGCAATAAATAATCAGAAGTTGAGGTTGCACGCGAATTGCGGAAGCGCGCTGCTGCAGCAGTGCAGCCACCACACAACAAAGAGACCTCTCCTCCATGGACCTTAACTTCTTCGATCCGGGCGAACCGAACGCGAACGCGTCGCCGTCCAATAAACGGGGGTTGCAACAAGTTGCGCGCATGTTTCCTCACAGCAGAGTAGCAGAGTGCAGTGCAGTGTGGATTGATATATATCGATGGAAGCTATGGTGGTGCGCGCAGCAAATCACTTTCTCTTCCTTGTCTTGTGTTGCGCGCGATGATGGGATGTAATGGGGTTGTCGTAGATATGGAAGCTTGTGAGCTACGCGAGGGGTTCAAATCTGTGATTGTAAATTAGTGCTGAGCTTTTCATTGTTACACATTGTTGTTCGATGTAACTTCCGAACTTCTTGAGCTTTTAAAATATCCACAAATCACATCGATTGTTTCTTCTTTTCTCTATTAGTGTATTGGGAATAGTCCTGCATTAGAAATCTCGGGAGGAACCCTTGGAGAGATTCTGAAAAACAATCTCTGACTCTCTGAGGAAATCCAGGGCGATACCTTTGGAGGAATGTCGTGAGGAATCTCTAAGGGGTGTCCGGAAGGAATCCCTGTGAGATGTCCGCGAAGAGTCCCGGTAGAAGAAAATCTCTAGAAGAATTCCAGGAAGAATTCTTGTGAGAAACTGTAAGAATTTCTATAACAGTCCTTGTAAAAATCCCGGGAATAATCTCTGGAGAAATTATGGGTGACTGTCCTGAAGAATCTCTAGATTAATCCCTGGAGTAATCGGACGTAATCCCTAGTGGAATTTTGGGAGGAAGTTTCTAGAATCCCAGAAGGCATTATGAAAAAAATAATCCCCGGAGGTAATCCCTATGGAAATTCTGGGAGGGATTTCGGGAGAAATTCCAGGAGAAATCCCTGGATAAGTCCCAAAGTCCCAGGAGAACTCTTGGAAAGAACACCTGAGGAAATCCCAGGAAGAATCCTGAAAAAAAATCTGAGAGAGATGCCAGAAAGAATCTCGGAAATAAATCCCTGGAGGAATCACTTCAGAAATCCTGGATGAAGTCCTTAAAGATCTAGGGCATCTTCCCCCTTGTGAAGTTCCAGGAGAAAACCTTGAAAAAATCTTTAAAGGAAATCTCGGGAATATTAGAGGTATCTTGGAAGGAAACTCTGAAGGAGTCGTTGAAGCAATCCCTGAAAAAATCTCGAAGGAAATTTCTTGGAGAATCTCTGGCATAGCTCCGGGAGGAAGCTCTGGATATATTTCGGAACCCTGAAGAATCTCTAGATTAATGCCTGGAGTAATCTCGGGCGTAATCCCGAATGGAACCTTGGGAGGAAGTTCAGGAATCCATAAAGGAATTCTGAAAAACAAACCCTGAAGGCAATGCCTTAGGAAATTCTGGGAAGGATATTGGAACGAATTCCAGGGGAAAACCGTGGATAAGTCCGAGGAGAATTCCTAGAAAGAATGCCTGAACAAATCCCAGGAAAAATCCTGAGAGGAGGCCTGGGAAAAAATCTGGGAGAAATTCCTGAAAGAATCCCGGAAACACATTCCTGGAATCAGTGGAGAAATCCATAAAAAATTCCAATACTTCGCCCTTATGAACTTCAAGGATTAATCCCGGGAGCAATACCCGGAGGAATCTTTGAAGGAATATTGATGGATATTCCGGGAGGAAGTTCTTGAAATATCTTGGAAGGAATCTTTGGAGCTATTGCTGAAGAAATCAAGAAGGAAATTCCAGGGTAAGCTCTGGATGTATTCATGTCATTTTTCAAAACATTATTTTAGAATATATTGCACGGACTGCTTCAGAAATTCCTTATATTTTCTTCAGAAATCCTTAAAAGCAAACGTTTTGAAATCCCGCTTCGACAGTGCATCAGAACTTCAGACGCACAAGTCTCAAGAAGCAAGTTTTACACAGCAGTGCATTTTATTATTCTGTTCTTGCTCACTTGTAATAGGCTTAAAATAAGAAGCTCAGGTGCGCTGGTTCTGTTTACGAAGAGATTGATAAGATTTTTTCGTAATTTTTTCAGTGGTTTCTTCAGTAAGTTTTCCAGAGATTTCTTTAGAAATTCGTTCAAGAAATATGTTGCTCTAGAAGGTATTCTATTGAAAATTTCCGCAGAAAATTTCTCCAGAGATTCTTGCATTATTACTTTCAGTGGTTCAGGCGAGAAATCCTCCAGAGATTTCTGCAGGAGTTCATGTAGAGTCTTCTTGAAAATTTGTAAAGCATTTCCTCTAAGACAACTCTAAAAATTTCTCCGCAGATTCTGTAGATTGTTAGAAAAAAGTTCTAGGAATTTTTACATGAATTTATTTAGAAATATCATAAAGTTTTTTTATTCTAGGAATCATAACAGAAGCTTTCCAAGGTGTTTCTTCAAGTATTTCTACAGGAATTTCTTTAAAATACGTCCACTTATTACTCCAATTTTAACTTTCAGAAAATCATTCAAGAATTTAATAAACATATTTCCCCATGATTTTTTTTTGTTTTAATAGGCTAAAATATAAACGATCCATTAAAAATTGATCATTTTCCATAACAATATCAGGAATTGCCAAAAAACAAGTAGGGGTGTGAGCAATGATAAACTTCAAAATTTCCATAAACAAATCAAACAGTGCGTAAATAAATCAAAATTTCCCATAAATAATTGAATTTCGAGCAATAAAAAATGTCGGAGTTTCCACGAATAATTCAATAACTGCAATAAACATTTTTCCACCGAAAAAGTTCAAATTTACCATAAATTAATCCATCAGCAAAAATTATTTGAAATTTTGAGATTTTTTTTTGAATTTTTCTTCTTTTATAATTTTAAAAGCTCTCAATGTTTCAAATAAATTGAGAAATTACTAAGTTATAAAACTCATCATTGGCTTGTAATTAAAAACTGAGTCCCAAAACCGTTATTCATGTACTATGTTGTCAGAGTTTTCAGCAGAAATATCAGCGGATGCTTAATTGCAGTTTAAAAAAAAATTCTTGCGAAACTGCCTGAAAAACGAATATTTATATAAATATCAATTAAAAAATTATAAAGATGTGTTGTAGATGAATTTTTTAGAAAAGAAATCGGCACTCAAATTAATCGACTGATAGATTCTATGTGCACTAACCTCATGGATTGCTGGCGAGAGAGAGAATTGCCCGTTTATGTGCAAGTAATAAAATCTATAAGTACGACATTTGCTATTTATTATAACTAAAATATATTCCAAGTGTAGCAGCATAACATCTAACCTTGCGCACATAAAATCTAAAAGTAAGAAAAAAACATAAGAAACCATAATGGCGCGCGAATGTTTTGCCCGAAAACGAGTTGTTGAGAATTCGACTGGAATATTGGAAGTTCACAAAGGTAAATGCATAATTTATTCATTATTCATTATCATTATAATGTTATGTTCTCATAGATCGATAGTTTCTTTTCCAGAATTGAAATCGATCGCTGGCATGCAGAACCGCCACGCAAGTAGAACCTAGGGGTGATGTTGGAGCATCCGGATGAAATGCGACTGTTGCGGAGACCGGATCACAGTCGTTCAGCTTATCCGTCATCATCAGGAGACAGTGGACACAGTCCCACACTCAGAAAAAACAACATATTAAATTTAAAAGTTCTGCACTTAGAATGTGACCAGTTGCTTTTGCACTTGATAAACATGTGCAGCGCTATCGAATCTTTGTCGATTCAATCATGATAAAATTTATGTGCTTCGCTTTTGAATTTTAATCGTTCAGCGCATGGTTTTCATTACGACGAATAATGAAACCATTTCCACGTTGGATTCACTTCAAAATAGAAATAAAAGCAAAATTTTAATTATTCGACTGAGCTGGTTTTATTTGTTGAACTATTGTTGACGAAAAGGATGAATTGCCCCGTCGTGGGCTCCAAGGTGGGCTCCGGTCGTTCCTTCAATGTTTGGGAAAGTCTCTAATTGGCCGGATGGTTGTGTTGGCATGACGGAACTATGGGACTGTGTCCACTGTCTCCTGATGATGACGGATAAGCTGAACGACTGTGATCCGGTCTCCGCAACAGTCGCATTTCATCCGGATGCTCCAACATCACCCCTAGGTTCTACTTGCGTGGCGGTTCTGCATGCCAGCGATCGATTTCAATTCTGGAAAAGAAACTATCGATCTATGAGAACATAACATTATAATGATAATGAATAATGAATAAATTATGCATTTACCTCTGTGAACTTCCAATATTCCAGTCGAATTCTCAACAACTCGTTTTCGGGCAAAACATTCGCGCGCCATTATGGTTTTCTTATGTTTTTTTCTTACTTTTAGATTTTATGTGCGCAAGGTTAGATGTTATGCTGCTACACTTGGAATATATTTTAGTTATAATAAATAGCAAATGTCGTACTTATAGATTTTATTACTTGCACATAAACGGGCAATTCTCTCTCTCGCCAGCAATCCATGAGGTTAGTGCACATAGAATCTATCAGTCGATTAATTTGAGTGCATAGTTCCGTCATGCCAACACAACCATCCGGCCAATTAGAGACTTTCCCAAACATTGAAGGAACGACCGGAGCCCACCTTGGAGCCCACGACGGGGCAATTCATCCTCTTCGTCAACAATAGTTCAACAAATAAAACCAGCTCAGTCGAATAATTAAAATTTTGCTTTTATTTCTATTTTGAAGTGAATCCAACGTGGAAATGGTTTCATTATTCGTCGTAATGAAAACCATGCGCTGAACGATTAAAATTCAAAAGCGAAGCACATAAATTTTATCATAATTGAATCGACAAAGATTCGATAGCGCTGCACATGTTTATCAAGTGCAAAAGCAACTGGTCACATTCTAAGTGCAGAACTTTTAAATTTAATATGTTGTTTTTTCTGAGTGTGGAAAGAATATTTGAGAAATCTCCTTATATTTTTTTCCTAATGCAATTCCGGCAAAAGACTTGCAAACTTTTTTGAAAAAAGTCCTTGAGAAGGCTCTTAAGCATTTTGGCTGCATTCCTGAAAAATATTTTTAAAATAGTAATTAGGATACTTCTAATGATGTTTTTGCAGTTAAATACTTTAAAAAGAATCTCAAACACTTATCTTCAATAACCTCTGCGTAATACTTATTTACATTTGACTTGGGAGTTTCAAAACGATTACCTCTTTGGATAAATCCTGCTAGAATTACTCTGGATTTTTTGAAGAAATTACTTAGTTCTTTTGTAATTCTTTTCCTTGGCAATTTCTTTCTACAAGACAATTGCTTGACGATCTTTTGATGGACATTTCCTACGTTTTTAAACACAGTGATGATCCAATTTTATCTAGCCTCGATTTTTTTTGTTAGATCAAAAAACGCAGTATTTTTCACTCAGCATTGCCATTTTATAGTCATAACATAACATAACGAACAAATCTCGCTTAATTTTTGAAAACAGCCAAAGTAAGACATCCCCATACACGTGGCGCTGGGGTAGCAATCACTTCTTTAACTGCATTTCGTCCCACTGTTTCTTCTGTCCAGAGGCACCTACCGTGATGCCTCCATACTGAGATTTATGCTGTAAATTCCTTGCTGGGATTGCTTCAGGAATTGTAGCCGGGATTACTTTAGGGATTTCTTGAGGTTTTTTAAGGGATTCCACCATAAATTCCTCCAAGAATCTCTTGGAAAAACTCTTCAGGAGTACGATACCTATAGGAATTTATGCTATGATTTCTCAAGAAATCTTCCGGAGATTTCTGAAATAATTCCTTTAGATATTTCCCAAGATTTTTTCAAGACACTCCTCCTGTGATACCTTCAGAAGATTCTCTTGGCATTCCTTCAAAATTTCAATGCTGATAATCGTCAAGGACTTTATTCTACAGGAACTCTTCTAGGGATGTATCCAATTTTTTTAATGACTTCTCTTCGATATGTTCCGAGAATTTATCCGGGATTTTATCTACTGATTTTCCATGTGATTTCCTCTAAGGATACCTTCCGAAATTTCTGCTGGAATTATTCGAACAATTTGTCCAGGGATTCCTCTGAGGATTTCTACAGGATTCTTCTATAGATTTCCTCTAAGAGTTCCCCGGAAATTCCTTTTGGAATATCTTCAAGATTTTTTTCAGAAATATTTTTTTGGTAATTGCTTCAAGAATTACCAGGAATTTTCTTACGGAATTTCTGCCAAGATTATTTTAAGAATTTCTTGCTGAGAACTCATGCTAGAATTTCTCAAGCAGTTTCTGCTGGGATTCTATGAATTGTTCCAGATTGCCCCTAGAACATTTTTTGCAAATCCATCCGTGGATCCATGAATTGTATCTGAAATCCCAACACGGATTTCTTCGGAGACTCAGTAGGAATTCCCCCAATAATTATTATAGTAACCACTCCAGGTATGTATCCAGGGATTTCTTCGAGGCTTGCAATTGGCAAGCTCCAGGGATTCAGAAACTTCACCTGGAATTTCATCAAAGATTTCTTCAATGATTTTCAAAAGGTTTTCTATGGATTCTTTCAGAGATTCCTCCAAAGGTTTTACCAGGGGTTCCTTCATGATTTTTTCCAGGGTCTGGTTTCTTAGGAATTGTGTTGTAATAAGCCAGCTTTTCCGTTACTGTTACTGGTTAATTATATTAAGGTCAATAACGGCGCCGGCCACGTCCTTACTGTCATTGAGGATGGGAGGGAATGTTAGTAAGACAAACGTTGTTATAAGACCGCGAATCGCTGCATCTCCACGTTTATCTCAGGAAGGAGTTAGCCTCTAATCCTAGTTCTTATTAGGCAACAAATTCTCGTATAAATTTCTTCGTGCATAATACCCCTAGATTTAGCAAGAATTTCTCCAGCAACCGACAGGAATTTCAGAGATTTCTTCCATTTTTTTGTTCCAGCTGAAACTTTCTAATTTAAAACATGAAAATTTACTTCAAAGTATATTTTTCAGAATTTTACAAAATAATTCTTAAATCATCAAAAGCACGATTGTGCTGATTGTGATGGTTCCCTCCAGCATTTTTCCGTAATGAAAATTTTCTTTGCTCTGTTGGGCATAGGGTGTGTTCGTGCCTGCGGCACAATAAACACGGAACCGCCAAACTACCCAAAATTGAGTTCTTTTGACGCAATCCCATAGTTCGGCCCAATAAGCCAAATTTGAGTAAATCGATTAAACTCACACTAGGTAAATTGCCTTCACCTCCAGCAAAAACATTTACTTAAGAGTAGGTAAATTCAACCCAAGACCCCCCCTCATTCAACCCAAATTTGAGTAAACCTAGATGCATGGTAGATGCATCTCTGTTTGTTTTTGACAACATCGGTGAGGGAAAGAGGGAAAACAACCTAATTTTGGGTAACTAGTTTATTCGATATACTCAGCTTTGAGTAAAATCGACCCAAAAATTAGGTAGTTTGATTTCTCCGTGAAGAGTTGCGAAAAATGGTCAATTGGCAAAGGAAGCCCTTAGATAATAATTGTGAAAGTGCTCAAAGAACATCAATTAATTGAGCAGGCTCTATCTCAGCTGATACCTAAACGTTACACCATAAAGAAGCAGAAAAACATTAGTAACTAACATGTATCAGATCAGTGATATGTATCAACAAACGTCACATCGATAACCAATCATTGGGCCAAGTTGGACGACATGAAGTAAATTAAGGTAACCTGTGAGAAGCAGGCACCACCAACCAGTCACACAGTAATGATAGATGTTGATCATAGGACTGCGATCATGATCGCAATCGATCGCTGTTGCGCTGATTGATTTTTGCGCCGCTACGCTGACGGTGACAGCAAAAGCGCGCACAAAATTGGCGAAAATCGCTCATGAGTTTGTTGTGTATACAAATAAACACAGCTAGCTAGCTAGGTACTATGTCGTTGTCGCACGCGGTTTAGCTCAGCGACTGCTGAGTGCTGAAGCAAGTGGAGGGATGTAATTAGAGGGACTTCCCGCGATGGGTTTGTGACGGTGTGGCGTAACGAACGAACGACCAGACAGCCGACCAACAGACAACCGACGATAATGCCACCGGTTTTCTTGATCTATTTTTCAATTACCTCGCGATTATGTCACATTTGATTAGGCTTTGCGTTTTTAGCTTGGTAGGTAGGTATGTAGCTAGGTAGCCAACAGTCTCCCGCTTTGGTTGTGCATGCTTGTGGTTTGACTGCTTAATTCATCTGTTTTTCAGGTAGTGACACAACGCTACACTGCGAATAATATTAATTTTCAACATTTCATAATGTTTATGCAGATAAATGGAAAACGTTTTCAATCAGTTAAGCTTCATGTCAAGTGTTCGTCGAAGTTCTGCTTCAACCTTTTAAACACTTCAGGTCCTACTACGTCGTAAAGGTATGGAGATTTTTTGGGATCCGTCGAGATTTTGATAGTTCAGTTGCGTATGTCAAAGAAAACATTAAAAATTGCCAGTAAGATCAGCTTTGAATTTCCTTATAGCATACCAAAAGCTCTATCTTCAATACAGTCATTGCACAATTATGGGTCAATCTGTCATAATTATTCGTCAGTCAGTTCTCTATGCAATTCAAAAATAATTGATCCATAACAGTGAGTGACCCATGATTGTGCTATCCCGACTAGATAATTGTAACAAAAATATAACATAATCCTAACAAACCATGATACATGATATAATCATGTTCAACATCCTTGGTGTTTTCAAAATAATATAACTCAATTATATCACATTATGCTATAAATGTTGTTTGATAACTCATTGTGTTATAATTTAGTTTAAAGTCTTCGACATTTGGAAAAAAAATGTTACAAAATTGTATCAAATTATGATAGAGACTAGCTTGAATTTATATCACATTTTGTTATAATTTTGATCTGATTGTAACAAAATAAGTTATTATCTTGATTAGACCAGCGTACTTTTTGTTTCAATTTTAGTTATTTTAACATCATCCTGCATCTAGTTTATAACATAATAAGCTATAGAAAAATATTATAACATCATAACACAATATGATATAAACTTGATCTAATTTTCTAGTCGGGATGGCTGTACATTTTTTATTGATTGGTAACACACATTCCGACAGACGCATGTTTAGTTACCGAAATACAAAGAAGGAATCAAATTTCCAACCTCAACACAGACCGATACCCATCGATATTGATAGATTAAGTTGTAAAATTAGGTTAATGGGAGGCCGTTGCGTGTTTGCTTGGTCCATCCCAGCTGGGCACCCCAAAGCAACAGTGTGTACCAAGTAACATAGAAACGGTCGGTGGAAAGTTCCCCCTGACCTTCGCATTCTTTTCTTCAACACTTTGTTTTGAGGATACCTTTGTTCCCATATTCCCGGGAATGATGCAGCTGTGGCGTAACCGACACTGTTGTTGCTACATCGATAACAATCGACCAGAGTAGGTCGTAGGTAAATGTAAGTCCGCTAAAGCTAAGACGCTAAATCCTTGGTTCATCCATGCCTTTCCTTCTAGTCTGTTATTCTTTGAGGAAGGTCAAAATGTTTTCGACCCGCCTCGGTGCTGGTGGTGACCTATGAAAAGTGAAAGTGGAATCTATTCTTGTGTGGGGGTGGAAGGAAGCTCTACTACTGTCTCAGGGTTATGCTGTAACATCCATCTGTCGGCTAATTTCGTGGTGGATGCAGCTTGTTTCATAATCGTTATTCAAAAATTTAAGGATAATTACCAGCCGAATCGAACGTCGCTAAACATCGACTTTTTTGTTGTTCACCGATGAAAAGTATGCGTGCCGAACATCCGCTGGAGATGACTTCCCTTTGATTCCATGGTCGGTCCGATTGAGATTTTTAAAATAATTGCCACTATACGGCGCAAATGCGACGACGGACGACGTGCTGCTGAACCCATTGACACAAACCGTCCGCTGACAGAACTCGCGCGATCAAGACCCGAAAAAAAAGATTAAGCGTTTGAACGCTGTCGTGTCAAGTAACACCAACAACTGTCCACTGTCGTCGTCGCGGTAGTTAGCCTATTCCCGGTTAATTGGATTTAGCTGCTCTACTACGAGCAAACTTTACAGCAAGTTGCCAAACAGACAACGAAATAGAAAGAAAAAAACAAAAAAGCAAATTGGTGGTAATGGTTCTTTCGGTCAAATAAAAAAAAAAAAACAGCGGAGCAAAACAACCAAAATCAATAACACTAATTGACGAATGTTGCGAGCACTAATTTGAACCAGTTAGAGCGTTCCCCGACAACACGATGGACGATTGGCGGGGTACCAGCGGTTGTGGAGGTATGTTAGGCGTTTCCTCCTTCCTAGCTACGAACAGCCGGTTCAAGTCGGTCGGTGTCAATTCAGTTTGGATGGAAACGTTGGAGAAAAGTTTTGCCACCCGTCGATTAGCGCAGAGTGCGCCTTACTCGCGAAGAAACGCTTGTCAATATAAGGAATGTCTGACTATTGATTACAACTACTGTGACAGGATCAGGGATCAGAGAAAATGTCTAGAAAATGTCGTTTGGTTATTAGCTGATTTCTTCGCCCCTAGTAACGATATCATCGATATCATACATTTTCCAGTACTAAGCATCATTATGGATAAGCGCACGGATGAAAATTCGCACCAGAAATGGTGGAAACTTAAAAATGTCATGACATTTTTTGAATGTCAATTTCTTGATTTTTGCTTTGGCTGACCAAGTCATGTGGGAAATTACACTGTTGAAAATGCTCTGACATCCATGTGCTCGATGAACAAATTAAGATTTGAATTATGAAAAGAAATCCACGTACTCCGGTGAGACCCGAACTCACGACTTCCAATTCGCTAGACGGGAGCTTCTATTCCTTCCAGCTACGGAGGCGCTCGACTATCTCCGTCGCCAGTAGGCCTGGAACTGAGCTCGATTCCACAGTCGCACATGGTAATCTTCTTTTCACAATCCAAACCTCCTTCGGATGGGATCTAACACATACACTGTTGTGCACATGAATGTCAAAGCATTTTCAACAATGACATTTTTTTTATCATGGAATTCTGTGCCATTCCATAATTCCTGGAAAACATTATTGATATCCTTATAAATTCCTTCAGAAATTTCGTTTTTAATTTTTCCAGAATTGCTTTAGGGACTTCAGGCCTTGAAATCTTCCCAAGATTCCAATCATTTCTTTCGAGAGCTTGCGCTTGAGCTTGATTGACCGCCCGTAGATGCTATTCCAGTATCGCCAGACCAGCTACACTCACCCAAGGATCCAATGAGATTATCTGCCGGGAACTAGGCATCTTCAGTGTGTTGATCGTTGGCGATCTTCTATTATATAGGCGACAATGGCACCTGCCACGTCAGGTTGCTGGTCAATGTGGGGAAGGGCAAGGAAGTGATGATTGCAATCGTTTGTATCCACATCAGACCGAATATACCTCTGCGTCTGCACAAACTCATGCGGATGTCGGAGTGTTGGTGGGATATGGTTGGCAGAGGGCTCACACATTGCCCAAGCAGCACCTGCAACATAATGCAGATTGGGGCTTTCTATGCTTTGGTCTATATGAGTTGCACTAGAAGCACACGAAACTTCCATCTTGTCAGTTGAGTTGCATTTACACACTTAAATTCAGAAATTGATCTCGGTAAACGGTTTACCGAGATTCCAACAGCTGATATCTCGGTAAAATATTTACTGATTCTCGGTAAAAATTTTACCGAGATTTCGGTAAACGATTACCGAGTCTCGGTGAACTTTGCCGAGATCTCGGTAAAAAGTTGGATTACCGAGATCTCGGCAAAGTTGTAACAACATCTCGATAAAACTTTTACCGAGATTCAGTAAAAATTATTACCGGATTCTCGGCAGTTGAATTCTCGGCAATCCGTTTGCTGAGGTCGGCGATTCAATTTAAGTGTGTATACTCCGAAATTCGTAAAGTTGCGGCTTTGTTGCATAGAAATCACAAATTACCACGTGTTTGACATCGATTCGTGGAGGCGGAGCTTACATATTGCTCGCAAGTGATAATACAGTCAGCTTACATTAAATGTGTTATGTAACATGCATGAAACATCTAACTTTGGTTTGTTTGTTCAAATTAGGTTCCATATGCGTTACAGAAAACTTGAGCGTCTTTTCATTTTGACAGTTCTCTAACTTGTGACAAAGAAGGTGCAATAAAGTAACAAGTAATTTCAGTAGCTTTAATGGTGTATTGAGCATCGATTCTCTCACAGAGCTTTTGGTGTAGTATGTAAGGTGAGTAGATATTACTCCTGATGTCCATGGTTCGAGTCTGGACAAAATCTTTTCCCATTTTTTTATCATTCCTCCTCGTTTATGTTGCATAAGAATTCAGAATCTGCGCTTTTTGGGTTTCAAAGAAGAAGCAATTGTTCTGTCGTCCGTAATACGGACAGTGAATAAATTGCACTAAGGTTGCTGTTACTGGATTAGCAACAAGTCGTGTTGCTTGGGTGGTGTGTGTATGCCAGGCGTAACATGATAGATTATTATTGCTATTATTATTATGAAGCTAAGGCGGCACAGTTCGCATGATTGCATAACTCGAGGCGTTATCTGATAGATTGGTACTGTGCTTTGAAAGTTGGAAGCAAAGGAAACGGCTTTTCAACCGTTTCTGGTTCTAGCGATGGCTATGAACATATGAATACATATGAGTTGTATAATGTATATATAGAGAGGAGCGTATAGAGAAAGTGGATAGAAAGAAACAAAGTAGAAGGAAAGGGACGGGCCAGAGATTGAACCCAGGACCTTCTGCACATGGATCAGAAGCGGTAGCCACTAGACAACCAAGCCCGTCTATTCCGCCAATCATTTCTTTCGAGATTCTTCTAATTCTTCTAACATTTTCTTTTGAAATGTCTTCAAATGTTTCAAAAATCGAAGGGGAATTTTCTACAAAGCTGATAGAGGAATTCCTTAAGAAACTGTTGGAGGAAATCTTCAAGGTATTCCTGCAGGAATTTTTTTAAAGAATGCCACAAAAACTCCTGAAAGATTACCGTAATAGGCTGCTGGAGGATTTCCAGCCCATGAACATCTGGAAGAATTCCAGAATGGACTTTCAAAAGACATTCAGTAGGATCTGCAAGACTTCTAGAAGGAACAGAAAATAGTTCTGAGAGGAATCCTGGATGGAGGTCCTAAAAAAAACTTCCGGAAGCAGTTTCTGTAAAATCCCGAAAGAAATTCCCGGAAAATGCCGAAAGGAATTCTCGTAAGAATCCCATAAGAAGTTCCTGGAGGATACTCGGAAGAAGTTATTGGAGCTATCCCGGAAGGAGATCCCAGAGGAATCCCGTAAGGAGTTCCTGAAGCAATCCTGGAAGTAGTTTCTGAAAGATTCCCGGAAGACATTCCTAGTTGATTCCCGAAATAAGTTCTGGATTTCTCAACAAAATGTCGAAAGGAGCTCCTAGAGGAATTTGGAAAGGACTTCTTGAATTAGGAGGAATTCAGGAACCAAATCCTGGAAGGATCCCAGATGGAGTTCTCCTAGGTATCCCGGAAAGAATTCCCGGAGGAATGTCGGAAGGAATCCTTGAAGCAATCCCAGTGGTAGTTCCTCAAGGAATCCCAGAAGGATTGCCTGGAAAAATCCAGGAAAAAGTTCTTGGAGTATTCTAATAAGGATTTCTCAAATGATTCTCAGAAATCCTTAAGAAATTCGGATTGCAGGGCTCAATACACAAATCAACAGGTCACACAAATTATGCAAATTCAACAATCGGTTTGTAAGAGGTCACGCCGTCTGGTACACTTTTGGGCCATTCTTTCCGGTTCTGGTGTACGGATACTACCTGGTATGAGCCGGTCGGTACGACGGAGTTTAACCTTTCTCAAGGATCCTTGTGTCTATCGTCCCCCATGTGTAATGTTCCCTAAACGAAAGTCTAGAAAAAGCAGAATGTATGGTCTAATCCAACAAAAAAAAAATCAAAAGTAAACAAGTTGGTGGAAGATTCTTTTGATAGTTTTGTAGAAAAACTTCCGAAAATTTTAAGGAGGAATTCTAGAAAGAATTTCCTTGTGAGTATTTCTGAAAAACAAAAACTGAGGAAAAACTTCAAGAGAAATCCCCGGATGAGCTTAACCCTCGAGTGATGGCGTACACCACGTTGAAAAAATCTTGCTTTTTATACTCAGCATCAGCGTGGTGCTGACGGAGGTAATAAACCACGCGAGTTACGGAAGGTTAAGGATAATTCTTATGGATTTTTTTTAAGAACTTTCTTTCTCAAGAATTCCTTTGACGAAATTCCGGGAAATTCCTGGAGAAACATTCAAAAGAACTCCTGGCTTGATCCTCGTAGACATTCTTAGAATCTTTGAAGGAAATCTCAAGAAAGTTTTTGTATAAATATTTGGATAAATTTTCTGAGCAATAATAGAAATTGTTATAGGAATTATTGTTGTTTTTTTTGTTATTAAGAATAAATTTTAAATAGTTGATCCAGGTTAGTTATAGCTATGTTGTATAAAGTTCATTTCGCATAATTAATTTCTGCATCATATTTAAGTAATTTAAGAAATTTTGCAATAAATCTTGCAATATTTCAATTCGGATATGATGTGTATCTTTAACTTTTGAAGAATACAAGTTTCTAAAAAAAAACTGGTGTCAAAGAATTTCATCCATTCAGTAGTTGTAGCAGCGGTTACGATAAAAATCTAACCGAATTACAGGTGAATTTTTAAAAATCATTCGCCATATATTTCTGAAATGCATTGCTCTAGAAATCCCTACATACATTCATCATTTTCGGAAAATCTTCGATTTTTTTCAAAGGAATTCTGGAGGAAGCTCACAAAAATGTATATAAATCATTGCAAGAATTGCTAGTGAAAGCTTTGGCGAAAAGCCGTGGGAAATCTTAGCAGGCGTTCCTGGACGAATTCTTTGAGAATCCTATAATAAAAATTTGCTAAACCTATCACCTAATCCATGTCAATTCTGTCTATTGTTTTGTCACTGTATTGTAACAAGACATCATCCTATTCAATGATTCATGTTTGGCATAGTCTCCCGAATAAAAAATACAGTAGAAAAACCGAACGTTGTATTGTAACAGTACTATTTAGAACCATATTTTTACAATAGGCAACACTGTAAAAATAAAAAAATACAAAAACAATTAGCTGAAGCTTAGGCTCCCATGCCCCACCAGCCAGATAACCGGGTTTTGCAAACTTAGCATTATTTGCGGCAACACTTTGAGCGGCATGATGGAACTATGCCGAGCGCGCTAAGTGTTATTAGACCACTATTGTAGTTGCATGAAGTGGGTGACGAGGTACATAAGTATCATTACAGCGTGCTTAACTGTTATTGCAATATTGAGGCACCAGTTTGACTAAAGATTGAAATACATAACAACCCATGAGATAACTGTCAAGTTCGATTCAAATATAAGTTAGGTTAAAAATCGAACCCGCAGACGAACCTATATTAAAAGTCATTTCAGTGTTCAGTCCAGTCCATATGTTAAAGATGGCTCTACGTCAAAGATAAAGTTTGTCAATTCATTTGATTCGATTGTGGTCGAAGGCAAGTTCACATGAGAGAAGAGGAGAAAACTCCCCTAAATGCAAATACAGCAAGAATAGTGTTGAAATCATCCACTGATTTACGGTAATCTGACCTGCATCTTTCCGGGTTGGCCTACATTCGTATTTCTCTCGTCGCACTCTACACACCTAGCCTGCCATATCTCTTGGACCCCTGCTTGGACCTGCAGTTCTTAGGACATCTGGTTTACCACTGATTTAAACATGTTATTGACTTCAAATTGATGTTTCAACTTATTCATTTTTTTCTCTTTGCTTTCCTTTGCATCAAAAAAGTCACAAACATCAAAAAAACAAAGCACGGAAAAAATCTTGAACTGAATAAATCTGGTGTTCGATTTGAATAGGTCGAATCTGCATATAGGAATCACAGCAAACATACGACCTATTCAAATCGAACACCAGAAATAATTAAAAATTCACGGAAAAATAATGTTTCGGAAAAGTGAATGGTTCAAACGTAAGAAAAACAGTATAATATATTGTTACATAAAAATCCAATGCAAATGTATAGTATAGCGAACCATATCATTACAATACACTTTATTGTAGCTGGTACACTGTATGGTGCAGGAATGGTTTTCACCATACACTCTATGGTTAGTTTTTATCCGGGCTGTTCTGTGGTAAAAAAATAAGTTTCTACTCTTTAATAAACGAGTGGGAGCAAAGAAATTAAAGTTTTCCAATATTGTGGGGGAGCATATTCTATTTGATATAACATCATTTATAAAAGCAACCATGGCAGAATCTCTTCGATTTTCGAGGCTACCTAAATGAAACAACATGCTACGCCTAGTTTCCTTAAAACAAGCAACCAAAACTTTTTTGGGTCCACTCTATCCGGTTAATGTGTGCAACCTGATATGGAGTCCAAACAACACTGCAATATTCAAGAAGAAGTCTTACGTATGCCACATATATGTTTTAATTATATATGGATCATTAAAATAAATTGCTGGCAACACTGACCATGCAGATTCAAATAAAGTTCAATAACTCAGATCCGGTGTGAGATAGGCATTCGAATGTTTGACAATGTTATAGTGCACCTGAAGTGCAGTACACTGTTTCACGTTGTGACACAAACATTATTTTATTGCTGGCAACACAGATCATATCATTCTTAACTGATTTCGGAAAAGTGTTTCCAAGATTATTATAGTTTTTGGGCATATAAAACATTCGAGCGATTCGAAGTGTTTGCTTTCGTCGATGAAGGTCCACGGGTCATTATTCTGGAAGAGAAAGTCGCTAAGGAACTCAGCGATACAGGCCCTAAGAGCGCTACCGTGGACAAGGAACGTTACCCGAGCAGAGGAGAATACCAAATTCATAACAACATAATCACATAGCCGCTTTTTATATCATAATTTGTTATAACTAACTTATCGAAGTATTACTTTTTCATAACATGTTTTGTTAGGCAATCTTATTATGTTATGATCAAGTTATTGAGACTCATCCACTAAATAACATTTCAATATTATACTTTGTTGTAGACCAAGTATTGTTATTATTCTGCTATTGAAAATGTACAAATATGTGATAAACTATAATACAACAATAACAAGTTTTCAAATTCACTGCAAGATTCATTCTTATTGAATCTAAAAAAAACATGTTATTAAATTGGTCTTCAAGGATTTTTTTATGATTTTTGTTATTTTGCAGCTTTTGACAGACAAGGTAATAACATAATAAGATATGTTGATAACATAAAAATTACTGATTGCATTATACAGTTATTATGCCAAAATAACATATTTTATTATGCTGTTGATATTCTCTTCTGCTCGGGTAACCCAATACGTTCACCGCCAGGCTCGTATGATGAGCTGTCTAGTCTTGGCGGCTCAACGACTGAATTTCGAAGAGATGAGCGATTGCATACCACATCTGAAAGGCATCCAATAGATGACTACATAGAGTCTCCAGTTAGCCTAGTTGTTAAGGCTATGGGTCGCCAATCCGGAGACGGCGGGTTCGGTTCCCGTTCCGGTCGGGAAAATTTTCTCGACTTCCTGGGCATAGCGTATCATTGTACTTGCCTCACAATGTACAAATCCATGCAAAGGCAGGTAAAGAAAGCCCTTCAATTATTAACTGTGGATTGCTCAAAAGAACACTAAGTTGAAAAGAGGCAGGCCTAGTTCCAATGCGAACGTCGAGCCATAGAGAAGTACGAATTCATATAGAATAATAAAAAAAAAACGACCAAAAACTCCTCGAGAACGACAAAGGTAATCAACGGGAGGAAATTAGTTCAAGTGTTGTCGGTCACCTCTGCGTTGGCCAAACCACGAAACAAACCAGACTAGTGGTCGCCGTCATCACCACCTAGAAATAGTATCGCTTGGCCTCAATGACAGAGAAAACGATACCAACCACGAACAAAAAAATAGCTAACCAAAATCCATTAACCTCTCTAGTGGTGACGCTGGCGGCGGCGTCCGGTGGTGAGGTGACACCTCTACTAGAATTGAGGTTATGAGCATTCGTCGTGTTGTGATTTAATTCTTATGGAAGAAAAAAAAATCGTTCCCAAAGATCGGTATCAATTTACGACCAGGACCACAAACCGCA